>NW_021604631.1:6564446-6570264 GCF_004785775.1 Grammomys surdaster
TGTAGACCAGGCTGGCCTCGAACTCAGAAATCCACCTGCCTCTGCCTCCCAAGTGCTGGGATTAAAGGTGTGCACCACCACCGCCCGGCTATAAGCAACTTTTATATAAACTTACTATGTAAGCTACTATAAGAACCAGCCTCAATCAAACAAAAACAAGAAACAAGTAAGAATTTGGCCCATTCAAATCTGATTAAATCTGGTAGTTGAAGCCAGGCTTGACGGTGAATGCCTTTAATCTCAGCACTGGGAAGGCAGAGACAGATGGATCTCTATGAGTAGGAGTTCCAGGCCAGCCTGATCTACAAAGCAAGTTCCAGGACAGCCAGGGCTGTAATGCAGAACAACCAAAAATTGCCGGGCTTGGTGGCACACGCCTTTAATCCCAGCACTTGGGAGGCAGAGGCAGGTGGATTTCTGAGTTCAAGGTCAGCCTGGTCTACAGAGTGAGCTCCAGGACAGCCAGGGCTACACAGAGAAACCTTGTCTTGAAAAACTGAAAAAACCAAAACCAAAAACAAAAACAAAAAAACAAAAAAAACCAAAAAATTATTAATAATAATAAACAAATTTAAAAATTTGGTAGTAGAGACCCTAGTCTCAATGCTGCATTTGAGATATAAATAAATTCAGTTCTGTGTCAGTCAGGTTTTCATTGAGGCAATAGAGTATATGAGAATCATCAACTCTTTGTTGTTGTTTTGAGACATGGTCTCACTTTCTGGTCTAGGTCCGCCTAAAGTCAACCTAGCCTTAACCTCCCAAAGGCTAGGATTACAGGTGTAAGTCACCATGGCATGTTACATTTCCCCCCACTTTTTGGTAAAACCTCACCCAAGCTAGGTCATGAACACTACCAATGAATCATATCTCCAAACCCTGAGCCTTCAATTCCTCAGGCTGAGGACGGTCCAGCTAGTTTGCTTGAGGCCTTCCTTGTTTTGATAGCAAGCACTGACAAGAGGCAGGGTCAGGGAGGCGGGGTAGAGTTAAATGGTGCAGTATACTTCTGTATTCCTAACAATGTGTTTGTTTATTGTAGCTCAGATTAGCCTGTAACTTACTACCACCACCACCACCTTAGCTTCTTGAATGCTAGAATTACAGGTGGATACTACTGTAGTACTGTAGTACATGAACCCCGAAAGACCAATCAGGAGCCAATCCGATGCAATCACACAAGGGTCTTTATTCACAAGCTGGAGCTCGGGCTTAACTCACCCCTGACCCACAGGACGGTTCTGGTGAACACTCATCAGAACAAGGTCTTATAGGAAATGAGAAGCGGAAGTGTGAGTATGTCTAGCCTAGCAAGCATCTAATTGGGGGGCTACTGTGGCCTTTAATGTAATTGGCTGGTGCTGGGAGCCAAACCATAAACTTAACTTCTGCTTTTCTCCCGACTGGAAGTTGTTAGGCAGGGGTGGGCTTGTAACCTTAGAGGTGCAGCTTTGTTAGGGGAATAACCTGGAGTCTGGTGCTAGACACTGGATTTGGGGTGGGGGTGGGGGAGGTAACCTGGAGACGAAGGTCTTATTGGGAGATAGCTTGGAGACTTGTGCTAGGTACCGGCCTGTTCGTTTACGTGAGTTCAAACTTAGACCAGGTTCTCTAAGATACAGTCTGAACTCAAAAAATTTGGTCTCGACGGGCGATGGTGGCACACGCCTTTAACCCCAGCACTCTAGGAGGCAGAGGCAGGCGGATTTCTGAGTTTGAGGCCAGCCTGGTCTACAGAGTGAGTTCCAGGACAGCCAGGGCTACACAGAGAAACCCTGTCTCGAAAAAACAAAAACAAAAAAACAAAAAATTTGGCCTCTCACTACCACATGTGGCTTACTTTACCTTTTTTTTTTTTCTTTCCAGTACTGAGACTTGAGCCCAGGGCCTTACACAGCCTCGTCAAGTAAATCCCCAGCGTTCTATTACCATATTCAGACTTGTTCTGTTTTTGTTTTTTTGAGACAAGATCTCAAAAATGTGTAGCTCTAGCTGACTTCAAACGCTTTATGGAGACATGGCTGGTCTGAAACTTTCACCATCAGCCTGCCTCTGCCTCAGTATCAACCATACCCTGAAAGCTGTATTTTTGTTTTGTAAACATCTATTTTCCTGGTGGTACCGATGCGCTCTCCACCCCACCCTACCCGTGTGTGTGTGTGTGTGTGTGTGTGTCCACCCCGTGTGTGTGTTTGTGTATGTCTACCCCATGTATGTGTGTCCACCCCGTGTATGTGTTTGTGTGTGTCTACCCCTGTGTGTGTGTTTGTGTGTCTACCCTGTGTGTGTTTGTCTGTGTCCACCCCTGTGTGTGTTTGTGTGTATGCACTCCCATGTGTGTGTGTGTATATGTGTCTACTCCCGTGTGTGTGTCTACCCCCGTGTGTAGTGTGTATGTGTGTTTGTGTGTGTCCACCCCAGGTATATGTATGTGTGTTTGTGTGTTTGTGTGTGCCCACCCCATGTATATGTGTATTTGTGTGTATCCACCCCATGTGTATGTGTGTGTATTTGTGTGTGTGTGTGTGTATGTTCAAGCTTTTGAGACAGATCTCACTCATGTAGCCCCAGCTAGCCTTAACCTTGTAGCTGAACTGGTCTTGAACTCCTCATCCTTCTGCTTTCACATTCCTAATGGTGAGGCTGCATCCTGGCATGGATGTTGAACTGGGTACCAATGACTAAGAGTTTAAGAGATAGAACTATGACCTGGCAGAAGTGGGTGTGGGGCTGAGGTGGTGAGGAGAATGTCCAAGAAAAGCATGTTAGCCAGATTGCTGCTCCACCCACCACAGCCAATGCAGTCAATCCTCTTGACTGACTCCTGATCTGATCCAAAAGCTGCCTTTGAGGTAGTTTGAACTTGAACTAGAGTTCAAGCGCAAGACAGAAGGTGAGTTCAGATGCATCCCTGCAATCCCAGCGCTTGGGAGGTGGAGGCAAGAGGATCAGGAGATCACAGCCACCCTCAGCTATGTGACAAGTTCAAGGCTAACCTTTATCACCAGAGACTTTATCTCAAAGAAAATATCCACAGCGTTCAAAAAAGTAATAGCATCTGTAAC
The DNA here is from genome assembly GCF_004785775.1 of Grammomys surdaster. Taxonomy (NCBI): domain Eukaryota; kingdom Metazoa; phylum Chordata; class Mammalia; order Rodentia; family Muridae; genus Grammomys; species Grammomys surdaster. The sequence continues at coordinate 6,567,512 of NW_021604631.1, forward strand.
ACATAAAACACAGCCAGCTAAGTGGCTTTTTGTCATATAGCCAGTGTGAGACAGGAGCTGAGCTGTCTTTCAGGAAGGGTGACACCAACGGGTACAGCAGGTTGCTATGTAGTCAGCTCCAGATAACAAGGCCCAGATGTTATAAACAGCCCTTAAGAGACACTGGCTTTGCCGGGCGGTGGTGGTACACGCCTTTTATCCCAGCACTTGGGAGGCAGAGGCAGGCGGATTTCTGAGTTCGAGTGTTTGAGGCTAGCCTGGTCTACAGAGTGAGTTCCAGGACAGCCAGGGCTACACAGAAAAACCCTGTCTCAAAAAAACCAAAAAAAAAAAAAAAAGAGAGAGACACTGGCTTTAAGGTGAGCTTTTTCTGGGCTGGAGAGATGGCTCAGTGGTTAAGAGCACTGGCTCTTCTTCCAGAGGTCCTGAGTTCAGTTCCCACCAACCACATGGTGGCTCACAACCATCTGTAATAGGATCCAGTGCCCTCCTCTGGTGTGTCTGCAGAGAACCACAATGTACTCACATACATAAAATAAATAAATCTTAAAACAAAAAAAGAAGCTGGGGGCAGTGGTGGCGCACACCTCTAATCCCAGCCCTTGGGAGGCAGAGACAGGCGGATTTCTGAGTTCAAGGCCAGCCTGGTCTACAGAGTGAGTTCCAGGACAGTCAGGGCTACACAGAGAAACTCTGTCTCGAAAGAAAAAAAAAAAAAAAAAAAAGATGAGCTTTTCTGTGAGCTTTCAAGGAGATAAAGACAGTAGCTATCTGGTCTACCTCTCCTCTTTCATCCCAACTAATAGATTCCAGATTATCCATGTCTCTCAAATCTGCCTATGTCATTGTGAGGGATGTAACCATCAGCTGGAAGGTCTTGGGAGCTGAGCCTGGACCACTGTCTCTAGGTTTCAAGACTCAGAATAAGCTGAGGTTAAAAGGAATCACTTTTCCTGTTGTACGGGTGGAAAACCAGAAAGTTGGGAAGAGAGGAGTCATGTAGAGCACCATAGCAACCGGGTGATGAAGATGGGCAGGGATGCACCAGGCCTTTCTGTCTCCCATACTCACCTCCCCTTGCTGCCTCGGTGTCCATGGGGATAAGGAGAGTAAAGACTGAAAAAAACCCTGCCCTGGCTGAGCCAAACCAGACTCCAATCTTCTGGGCTGGGCTGGCATATAACACACAGAGGGGATAAGTGTCAAACTCTGTGTGTGTGTGTGTGTGTGTGTGTGTGTATGTGTGTATGTGTGTAAAAAGATTGTATAAAACCAACTCCAGGGCTAAGCTGATGGCTCATCTGATAAAGTGCCAACTATACAAGCAAGAGGACCTCAGAACTCACATAAAAAAGTAGGGGGCGGGGGCGGGGTGCCTGCTTGTAATGCCACCACTGGGAAAGTAGACACAACAGCACCAGGGACTTGCTGGACAGCCAGTCTAACCTAATCAGCAAGGGCCAGGCCAAAACAAGGTGGTCAGGCAAGATGGCTCAGTCAGTACAAACCACTTGCCATGCAAACCTGAGTGCTGGAGTCTGGATCCCTGGAACCCACAGAAAAGCCTCTGTGAGCACAGTGGCCTTCAATAGGAGATGAAAGGCAGAGACAGAAAAATCAGTGGAACTCTCAGGCCAAGTAGCAGGGAATATACAATAGCAACAAGTCTGTCTCAAACAAGGTAGAAAATTGAGGACTGATATCAGAATGCCCTCTGACTCCATGTGTGCTCTGTGAGTGTACCTGTCTGTATCCACACAGAGAACATGTGCACAACACATGTATCACATGTCAAACACACACACTTTTACTCTCTCCCTCCCTCTCTCTGTATGTGTGTATACACATGTGCACAACACACATATCACATATCAAACACACACACTTTCTCTCTCTCCCTCCCTCTCTCTCTCTGTATGTGTGCGTGTATACACATGCACACATGTGTACACGAGGATTTGGAAGCAAGTGCTTTAACCCACTGAGCCCTTGTCCCTAATGCCCACAGTTGAAATGGAGGTGATCAGGACATGCCACTCCTAAGTGTGTCGTGTTAGCCAAGCAAACGTTTTAAGCAGAAGGCAGTTGAGAGTCAACAGCCTCAGAGGCATTCTTTATTAGGAACAGCGTGATGTCTCACTGTGACTGTGGCTTTCTTCCAAGAAGGCAGAGGGGACTCTTATCACCAAAGACAGGGAAGGAATGGGATGAGTCGGCATGAACTCAGTCCCCTTCATTTCTTATCATGTCTGGCTTTCCGTGTGTGTGCGTGTGTGTGTGTGTGTGTGTGTGTGTGTGTGTGTGTGTGTATTGGTTTTTCAAGACAGGGTTTCTCTATATAGCCCGGGCTGTCCTCAACTCAGAAATCCGCCTGCCTCTGCCTCCCAAGTGCTGGGGTTAAAGGCGTGCGCCACGACTGCCTAGCCCAATATGTTTTTCTAAAGTACACATGTAAGCCTTTTCCCCCCATTCCCTTCTCCCTCTCACTCCAGCCCCACTCGCTCCAGCCCAAAGGGTTGTTTGTTTGTTTGTTTATTATATGTAAGCACACTGTAGCTGTCTTCAGATACCCCATAGCAGGGCAACAGATCTCATTATGGATGGTTGTGAGCCACCATGTGGTTGCTGGGATTTGAACTCAGGACCTCTGGAAGAGCAGTCAGTGCTCTTAACCACTGAGCCATCTCTCCAGCCCACATGTATGCCTATTTTATTTTATTTTATTTTATTTTATTTTATTTTATTTTATTTTA
>NW_021604631.1:6570274-6586302 GCF_004785775.1 Grammomys surdaster
TATTTTATTTTATTTTATTTTATTTTATTTTATTTTATTTTATTTTATGTTATATTATTTGCAGTAGGGTCTTACCACATAACCCAGATTAGTCTGGAACTTGCTATGTAGACCAGATTGGCCTAGAATTCACAGAGAGCTGCCTTCTTCTGCCTCCCGAGTGCTGGGGTTTAAAAGTATGTGCCAAGAGAAACCCTATCTAGAAAAAACAAAAAACAAAAACAAACAAACAAACAAAAAACAAAGCAAAACAAAAACGTATGCCACTGCACCTGGCTGCATGCACATCTCTCCCCTGGTGTACAGTTAGAAGTAGAATTACCAGGTCATAGGATGTGTTCATATCCAGCCTTGCTTGGAATGTCAAGTTTTACAAGTGCATGTGTGATTTTTATCACTATCTATAACTTCACATTTTCCCTTCAAACTATATTCTAAAGGAACCGAGGGGTCTCAAGTGCCCCTTACTCCAGACCATCAGCAAAGCTATGGGTCAGATCAGAAGAGGCAGGGGCTTGGGGATACTGTTCTGTGGGGATATGGTAGATACTGTGCTTACTAATATCATACAGGAAGGTTGGTTCAATCCCCGGAATGCCATAAAAACTGTGCATGGTAGAACATACGTAAGTACAGCAGTCTGGGTTTTGGAAGCAGGATAGTCACAGGTTCAAAGATGAGCCAGTGAGACAGTTGCCCCACATAGGTACGAGGAATTGAACCTGAGCCCTCTGTAGGAGTAGTAAGTATCTCTGGTCGATAGTGGTGCACGCCTTTAAGGCAGAGGCAGGCGAATCTCCGTGAGTTTGAAGCCAGCCTGGTCTACAGAGTGAGTTCCAGGATAGCTAAGGCTACACAGAGAACCCCTGTCTGGGGGGTTGGGGGTGGGATGGGGTGGGGTGTAGTAAGCATTAGCATACAGGCATTCTGCTAGCCTGCCCTTGGGGACCTGGCAATAGCTTATATCATTAAATTACCTGGCAGGTACACATAAAAGTATGGCCTGACACCCCAGTTCTCTCCCTCTCCCATCTCCCTCTTTTCTGTTCTCTCTCTCCCCTTTCTGTCCTTCTCTGTGCCTCCCTCTACCCCCTCCCCAGCCCCAGCCTGTCTGTCTGTCTGTCTACATGTCCACTCATCCGCTTCCATTCCTTCTCCAGATCCTCTCCTGTTCTCTCTGATTCACGGCTCACTGTCTGCCTCTGCCCTTTCTCAGGTCCTCACGCCTTTCCCTTCCCCCCATAACCCCCCTTCACACCAGATCTGTTGCATGACAAAATTGCTCAGGGGCACACATTGGCACAGGCCTGCCAGGTACCCCTTCACCGCTTTATATTTCATAACACTGCTTTTGAATGCAGAGCCTTCTCTCCAGCACCATCCACGGATATTCTATGTATGAAATAGAGATTCATTTTTTTCTATATGGATTACCACTTTCCCCAAGGATTCCTTGATTCAGGATAGTTTGAAACAGCTTTACAACACATCACAGTTCTTTTAATATTTGAAAAATAAGGGAATTAAGAGAGATGGCTCAGCCGTTAAGAGCACTGACTGCTCTTCCAGAGGTCCTGAGTTTAATTCCCAGCAACCACATGGTGGCTCACAACCATCTATAATGGGATCTGGTGCCCTCTTCTGGTGTGTCTGAAGAGAGCCACAATATAGTCATATATATACAATAAATAAATAAATCTTGCTGGGCAGTGGTGGCGCACGCCTTTAACCCCAGCACTTGGGAGGCAGAGACAGGTGGATTTCTGAGTTTGAGGCCAGCCTGGTCTACAGAGTGAGTTCCAGGACAGTCAGGGCTATACAGAGAAACCCTGTCTCAAATAACCAAAATAAATAAATAAATAAATCTTTTAAATTTTTTTTGAAAAATAAGAGGGGACTGAAGGTGGGGAGTACAGCTTACTCACTACACGTGAAGTCTCAGGTCTGATTCCTAATACTGCATGAATATGGTAGCACAGGCCTATACCCTCAGCACTTGGGGAAGGGAAGCAGGAAGATCAGAAGTTCAAAGTCACCCTCTGGTACTGGAGAGATGGCTCATCAGTTAAGAACAATGGCTGCTTTTCCAGACGACCTGGCTTCAATTCCCAGCCCTCACATGGCAGCTCAGAACTGGTCTACAACTCTAGTCCCAGGAGACCTGAGCCTCTGTGGTCACTGCGCACACACAGCACATAGACATGCACACAGGACAAACACTCATACACATAAAGATTAAAAAAAAAAAAGTCACCATGTGCTACTGTTCCAGGCTACAGCTCTCGGTCTGGTTTATCTTCTCTGCCAAGTAAAGAATTAAAAGGCAGCAGGGAACATCCTGACCACAGAAAACAGAATCAACCACTGAAGAAAGACTTTAATTATGGGTGAGAAAATATGCATGCTCATACAGCAAGCACACGTAGAGGAAGACACGATGCCTGAAAATCCAGTCTTTCCTAGGGGGCTCAGGGTTTTTTCAGTCTTTGAAAGGTCTTCCTTCTCTAATTTAGGTTTGGTGTTTGATCAGTCCACAACTGTTATGTAACATGTCCTGATCTGGCCTTGAACTTGGTGAGCCAATCCACCCTCAGGAGAAAAAGCTCACAAATCCTCTGTTTTAAGCTACCAGGCTTTTGTCTCAGGTCTGAAGGGAGAAGAAGACTGCCTGCCATCTTGGAAATTCAACACCTTTGTTGCTTAGTCACGGCTCCTCTCCCTATCTGTCTGCCTATCAGGAAGTCTATCTAACTCCAAGTCTCACAATACCTTAGTGTTATCTGAATTTGGGGAGTTCCATCTGGGTGTAGCTCAGTAGAAGATTCATTACATACCTTGGGAGAGGGTTTGGGTCATCCCTAAGGATGGACACACACACACACACTGGTCTTATGCCTTGGTTTTTGTTTCCAGAACAGTGTGAAAGCTCCCAGGGTGCTTCCCAAGCTCAGTGTGAGAGAAATTCTCTGCATAAGCTATCAGTCACCTTTAAACCCAGTAAACTGCCGGGCGGTGGTGGTGCACACCTTTGATTCCAGCACTTGGGAGGCAGGCCGATTTCTGAGTTCGAGGCCAGCCTGGTCTACAGAGTGAGTTCCAGGACAGCCAGGACTACACAGAGAAACCCTGTCTCGAAAAAAACAAAAAAACAAAAACCAAAGAAACAAAACAAAACAAAAAACCAGTAAACTGTCTGAACTTGACCAAGCATAACAGTGAGATTGTAGAAAGATGGAAAGGTGCTCTCTTTAGGTTGAACAGACAAAATTGTCTTGAGCGCTATCCCTTTAAATAGCCATTTTACTATCAACCTTTGACCTTGACCTACCACTTTTGACTCTTGGAAGTCTGACACACCCTACCTTCACCAACAGTAAAGCTTAATAGGTGATAATAAAATAAGGTTTCATGCCGGTAGGTGGTGGCTGTGTGTGTTTGATCCCAGCCCTTGGTAGGCGGAGATCTCTGAGTTTGAGGCCAGCCTGGTCTACAGAGTTCCAGGACAGCCATAGATAGCTATAAGGGAAACTTTATCTCAACAACAAAATGAACCAATAGGGTTCCCTTGTTATTAAGGTTTGACTGTGATGTGTTCCCCCCCCCCCCCCCACCTCCAACAAGCTCATGTGTTTGGTCTGCTGGTCTCCAGGAGGTTGTAGAACCAATAAAAAATGAGGCCTAGCTGATAGAAGGGAGTTAGGGATGGGCTGTTGAGGTTACAAGCCAGTCCTGCTTGCAACCTGGCCATCTCAGTTGCCACTGTGACAAGAGGAATCTGGCTGCATGCATCTGCTGCTGTGGGTTCCGCCATGCTTTCATGGTTGGTAATGCTATAAAACTGCACCACCTTGCCTGGCTAGAATAAACTAGTTTCTTATCGCCCTAAAGTAGAGTTGACACTTTATGTAGACGCCACACAGGAGCGAGGGAGGATGGGTATGAACTGGGAAAAAGGGGAACAAAAACATTCCTGCGTCTTTGAAAAGCTGGGGCTGTGGTGTGACCCAGGCCTTTTGTGTGGACACACCATCTGCCCTCCTAAGCGTGGCAATAAACTCCACTGTGTGTCTGAGGGAGGCTGCTGGCATTTGTGTCAGCGGAACACACTGAAACCCCTCTGTTGGTGAGTGCAGGGACTCAGCAGGATGCTGACAGCTGCTACAAAGAAAAGATGCTTTTCAAAGAAGAGCAGGGTCTCTTAACAGCTGTGGGAGAACTTTGAGCAGTATTGTGGAGTTACTTGCTGAGGCGGCAGCCTATTCCCTAAGGCTGGAGAGTCAACCAGTATGGGGTCATGGGGATTTTTTTTTCATCTCTGCCCTCAATTTTTGCTTAGCTTTGAGACAGGACAAAAAGACAGGAAAATTATGAGGGCATGAAAAGTAAAGGCCCCTCACCCTCGAGGTGATCTTCCACCCAAGGCTGAAGCCTTTCCTCAGCAGAGAAGCCAAGATTCCAGCACAAAAAAACACCTGCTCAAGGCTCTTAGCCCTTCCTGGCTATACACCTACAACTCTTTAGAAACTCTTTGTCTAAGCCAAGGGGCTCCTGGCTTTATTTTTTGAGACAACAATCATAGGCAAGGTTCTATTCTATAATCTCATTTATCAAAAGGAGAGATGAACTCGCTTGGCCAGTGCTGGCACATGCCTTTAGTCCTCCCGCCCCCCACACACTTGGGAGACAGAGGCAGTCAAATCTATGAATTTGAGGCCAGTCTGGTCTACAAAGTGAGTTCCAGGACAGCCCAGGCTACAGATCACGTAGTTTCATCCCCATTAAAGTTGTTGGATTCCAGAAACCGAAGAATGATCCCCCAAGTAAGAGTAATTATCTCTATTGGCCAAGGCTGCACCCTGAAGCAAGACAAGCTGTGTCCTGAGAACAAGCCTGCCCTCTCATGCAGTAAGGACTTCTGCTTCCAGCCAGCCCACAGAACCAGACCATCTCTGAGATACTGATCAGCCAGAGAGCTGTGATGGACCACTGTGTCATGTACGCCTCGTGCCCACTCGCATTCTTCCTCTATTTAACCCTAAAGTTCATGTCAGTAACCAAGGCAGACTGGGCACACATCTTACTGCCTCAGCCAGTAAAAGTGCTGGCTGCCAAAGCTGGCAACCTGAGTTGAATTCCTAGGACCCACATAGTTGAAGGATAAAACTGACTCTTTCAGGTTGTCCACTGACCTTCACATATACTGTGGTATGTGCCTTTCCTCCCCCAAATAGGTAAATGTAATAATAATTCTTTGCTTTGTTTAGTTTTTCAATCAGAGCCTTGAACTCATAGAGATCTACCTGCCTCAAGAGCTGGGGTTGGAATGGAAAGCCATGCCTGCTTTGATTTTTGTTTGTTTGTTTGTTTGTAGCCTTAGATGAGTTCTCACTATACAGAACAGGTAAGACTTGAACTCACGAAGACCTGCCCCCTCTGTCTCTTGAGTGTTGAGATTATGGACAAGAGCCACCATACCTGGAAGCAAACAACTTTTATTTTTTTTTATTAAGATTTTAGATTTATTTATTTGTTATGTATACAGTGTTCTGCTTGCATATGGGCCTGCAGAAGAGAAGAGGGCACCAGATCTCATTATAGATGGTTTTGAGCCACCATGTGGTTTCTGGGATTTGAACTCAGGACCTCAGGAAGAGCAGCCAGTGCTCTTAACCTCTGAGCCATCTCCGCAGCCCAAGAACCTTTTTTTAAGATTTTTTTTTTTCTTTCCAAAATCAAGTAGGAGTGACTCTGGCTAGAACATGGATTTAGGTTGCTCCAAATACCGTGTTTGTCTTGTGAAAGTGGTTACACAAAAAAGATTTTGTAAGTTGCAGAATAAAGGGGCCTAAATTAAATTGCTTACGAAGTACATTGGTGGAGGCCACAGGGGTATAGTAAAATAGGGAAAACTGCCATAGGTCTCAGACTCTAGCTGGGGACACACTGAGTTTCTGGATTGGTACAAACTAATGGTCTGTTAAGAATATCCTATTATGTATGTATTTATTATTTTTGTTTTTTTCAAGACAAGGTTTCTCTGTGTAGCTCTGGCTGTCCTAGAACTCACTCTGTAGACCAGGCTGGCCTTGAACTCAGAGATCCATCTGCTTCTTCCTTCCCAGGCTAGGACTAATGATGTGATGGCTACAGCCCAGCTTTTATTTCTTTAAAAAAAATTTAACTAAAAAATTAATTTAATTAATTAAATAAAAATATAAAAATAAAATAAATATGTATTATAGATATTACATTTATATTGTTATTATTAGATAACACATTAACCACTGTATTATTAATATCAGTAATTAATGTAAAATATTAACATATTATATATTAAATGATAAATAAATATTCTTTATTTGTACTGGTTAGTGATGACCCATAGTTTAATCCCAGCACTTGGGAGGCAGAAGCAGGCAGATCTCTGAGTCTGAGTCCAGCCTGGTCTAGGGAAGCAGAGAAAACAAAACAAAAACAACAAAAAAAGATTTACACAGTCACAAGGATGCTAAGTCAGCACAGGGGCTGGAATAAGTGACTTTCCAAGGAACAAAACAAACACACAAACAAACAAACACCCAAGTTATTTGGCCCTGGTCTTCAATGTGTTAGCCCTCGTGATCATGGACCTGAGGCACAGACACCACTTTTCTTTTTTCCCCCTACTTTATTTATTTTACTTAAAAATAATCCTCCTGGCTAGGCCTCCAGAATAACTGAGATTAGAGATGTGTGCCACCATGCCTAGCTCTATATATCTTTTATTTCATTTAACTAACTGGTTAATTCAAGGTTTTGGCTTTATTTGAGACCAAGTTTAACTATGTAGGACAGGCTGGCCTTGAACTTGGAGTGATCTCTCTGCATCTGGTGGGAGGCACTGTCTCACAGCTTAAGTCTACCCCACCATTGTGTGTGTGTCTGTGTGTGTGAGAGAGAGTGTGTGTGAGTGTGTGTGTGCGTGCATACATTTATGTGAGGGTGTGTGTGCTTGTCTGTGTGCTTGTATAAGTGAGGACATGTACTTGCCTGAGTGTGTACACATGAGGGGATATGTGCTGCAGTGTGAATATGTGCCCATGTAAGGGGTTACATGATTATCTGCCTTTGTACATGTAGAGAGCAGACAGAGGTCAACCTTCAGCATCTGCCTCTATTGCTTTCCACCTTTTTAAAAATTTGGTTTATTAAGCTGGGCGGTGGTGGCACACGCCTTTAATCCCAGCACTTGGGAGGCAGAGGCAGGTGAATTTCTGAGTTCGAGGCCAGCCTAGTCTACAGAGTAAATTCCAGGATAGCCAGGGCTACACAGAGAAACCCTGTCTCAAAAAGCCTTTAAAAAAAATTGGTTTATTTTTATTTATGTGAATGGTGTGTGTACATGAGCATGTGTGGGGTAGCAGTGTGGGGGTGTATGTCTCTGTGTGTGTGTGTATGAGTGTATGTGTGAGTGAGTTGTATAGGGTGTATGTGTGTGTGTGTGTGTCTGTATGTGATGAGTGTGTATGAGTGAGTGATGTGGTTGGTGTATGTGTGTCTATGTGTATGTGAGGAAGAGTGTGTGTGGTGTGTCTGTGTCTGTGTGTGAGTAGTGTCTGTGTGTACACTCGAGAGTGCATCAGTGTGTATGTGAGAGTGTCACATGTATATGGGTAGCCAGGAGAGAGTGATGGATCCTTCTGGAACTGAACTTACTTGTGCTTAGGAACCAGCTAACATTAGTGCTAGAAACCAAATTGAAGTTCTCTGCAAAAGCAAGAAGTACCCTTAACTTTTGAGCAATCTTTCTAGCTATACACATGCACACACACACACACACACACACAGAGATTTATTTTATTTTTTTTTTTAATTTTTTTTTCAAGACAGGGTTTCTCTGTGTAGCCCTGGCTGTCCTGGAACTCACTCTGTAGACCAGGCTGGCCTCGAACTCAGAAATCTGCCTGCCTCTGCCTCCCAAGTGCTGGGATTAAAGGCTTGTGCCACCCCTGCCCGGCAAGATTTATTTTAAAATTATGTTTATGCAGAGGCCAGAGGGGTCTGGCTGGAGCTATCATGGGCAGCTGTCATGGTTGCTGGGAACTAATTTATGTCCTATGTAAGAGCAGTTAAGTGCTCTAAATCACTGAGCCATCTCTCTGGTTCCATCTAGTCCCTCATTACACACACACACTCACACATAACTATACATATATAATATATGCACACACACACACACACAGATGCACACACACAGAAAATCCCACTGTATTTAATTAATCCTTCTTTCAGGAACATGGGTAGATCACGGTCAGTTAGCCAGTACAGTTTGGGAGACAAAGATTTCTTCTCTTCCTCTCTCTTATTTTCAGAATCCGGAGCTTGCCATTTTAGGCTGAACTTACAGCCAGCTAGTGCTAAGTGTCCTCTTGTCCCACCCCAACATCAACATTGCCACAGCTGGCTTTCCTCATGGGTGCCAGACTCTAGCACAGGTCCTCGTGTCTGTGCACCAGGTACTTTTCCCACTGAGCCATCTGTCCAGCCCACCTCAGTCCATTCTGTCTCTCTCTGGCTCAGTGCTTGCCCCCTTAACCTTTCCTCTTCAGCCAGATAGAATCTGAGAACTAAGAGGACTGATGGACAAACAGGTTTGTGGCGTGCCACTATGCCTCAATAGGACAATTATCCATGACCGGAGGCTGAACCCTGGAACAGAAGTCATCAACTCCTGAGGACTAGCTGTGTGGTAGCTGGACGGAGGAAGGAATAATGGGTTCTCTCCAAGGGCACTTCAACAAAAGAGAAGGTCTCTCTGTTCTGAAGGATCTGAGTTAGGAGGCAAGAACTGCCTAGGGCAAGTTGAAGCTAACTTGGGTATGTCAGAGCTTGGTGTTAGAGGCCTTATCTGAGTTAGGCAGGAAAGCATAAGGAGATGGCAAGTTGGATACACAATACAGAACAGCCCCCCAACCCCAAGATGTCTCCCTCAGACACCAGTCTTCACCCTACAGTCTCCAATCCTGATGCTCCAGCCCAGACTTTGGCAGATGGGATGGGACTGCCCTTCAGACTGGCTCCTCACAGTTATGGATACAGCTGATTTGGAAGCAACCGCTGTGGGCAGCTGTCCTGCTAAAGGGAAGATTGAGTCCTGAGCTGTGTGGGAGAGAGATTAACAGGAGAGGAAGGATCAGAGGGAGAGGCCGAATTCTAGCAAATCTGTTGTTGGATGAAGGTGGTGGGGGAGACAGAGCAGGAAGAACACCATTACCTCAAACCCACATGTGTCATTTCTATACCTCAGCTGATTTCCAAGCTTAGTCCAGAAAACTAAGTCTCAGGAGAAAAATGACAGAGAGGAAAAACTTGCCATTTGCTCTGCAGAAACACACACACAGAGGGATATAAGGTGAAGGTTTAGGGGGTTGGAGAGATGGTTCAGTAGTTTTGAGCACTAACTATTAAACAATTTGCAGAACGAGGACCGATAGTCACCTAACCCTCTGGAAAGTCCCAGGTAGAGTTAAAATGTGCGTCCTGCTTGCTAGCCAATAGATTTAAAGGTCAGAATGCTTAGCCAATAAGTTTGAACTGTAACCTTGCTGATGTAACCTGTGCTGTGATGTAACCTGTAAAAAGTATAAAAACTGCTTGTAATTGCCTTTTAGTCACTTGCCTTGAGGGACTAATTGAATCCCATCATGCTGGAAAATAAACCTCTTGCTTCTGCATCTATCTGTGTCTCAGCGTCTCACTTGGGGGTGTCTCAAAGTAAGTACCACTGGCTGAGGGTTGGTCTTCCCCCCATCATCACAGCCAAATAAATGAGTTACATCGAGCAACTGATTAAAGCAAGCTTTTTTATCTGTGTACACGGGCTGCCAGTTTAAGGCATGGTTGGAGCATTGTACATATGGAGTATTGTGTGTGGCCAGCATTGTATGTGAGGAAGACAAGGTTTTTATGAGCTCAGGAGTAGGGGGTTTCCAAATGGGGGAGAATAGGTGGTGTCACAGGAGCAGAACATAACAGGTAGTCAAAGCAAGGTGATGACAACAGGTAGGGTTGCAAGATCGCTATAAACTACTTTTTGAAACAAACATGATTGCCATTGCTGGTACAGGCAGTACAGGACTATTTGTGGTTAAGGCTACAGGTGGGACATTGCCCAAACTTTGAGAAACAGAGGTTTACTCATAGACAGGAATGACCTAGTCTGTCTTTACTGTAAGACGGCTTTGAAGCCCAAGATGGAACCAGGCTGGTTCTTCATCGGTTCACAGTAATCTGTAACTCCAGTTCCACGGGATCTGATGCACCCTTCTGACTCTTGTATGTATACATGCAGGCAGAACATTCATATGTATAATAAAAATTAATTAATAAAAATAATTCCAGGTTCAGATCACTGCACAGAGTGGAGGCCGCCTGGCTAGACTAGGTCTCTCCAAAATAGATGCTTGCTCTCTCCCTTTGGCTGTCAGACTATTGTTACAATGGACCTCAAGAAATAGAAATTGCTCCAGGAATCTTAGCTGGGAGAAGGAAAAGGCTGAAGCCAGCAAGCCAATCAGAAGATGCTCGTTGGTCCAGGGAGGAGATTTCACACAATTTCACAGTGTTGTTGGGTCACTTTCAGAAAGACAAGCTGAGTCAAAGTGTGTGGGAGCATGCGTAGAACAGACTGCTTGATTACGCACTTCTTGCCCTTTACCTAAACCTTAACCCAACAGACATCCTGATCCCTTGAGGGTGGGGCTAGTCACTGGCTCTGTTACTCTTTCCCAGTGTGGTTGTATGGATTAGGGGGATACTCATTGCATCTCTTTTTTACTCTCTCCTGTGTGGCCATATTGACCACGTCTCCTTTCTCTACCTTTCAGTATTCAGTTTCTGTAGTTGGCCAATAGCTGAAAGGGACCTGAAGCTAGCATGTCAGAAGCATGCCAGAAGCTAGCCTGACTGCCAGAGCCCAGACTCTGACCCTAACTGCAGGAGCAAAACTCTGTACATGAGAACACTGGAGCTGGAGAGATGAGTAGAGGGTTAAACACCCTTGCCATGAAGCCTGATGGCCTAATTTCAGTCCCCACAGCCCACATGATAGTAATGAGAATCCCATGAGTTGTCCTCTGACCTCTACAGGCACATTGTGGCACATACATACACACACACACACACACATCATTGCCATAAAAACACAAAACAAGCTATATAATCCATCGAAGGGTTCTCTTGGAAATGTACATTGCATTAACATTTTTAGATCTCTAGTTGGGGGTGGAGGCTTTGAGTGAAGTCACAAGGTTGTCACTGTGACACAGAAAGACAAAAGAGCTCGGAGCAGGAGCAACATACCTTGCAAATTAAGGAGCCCATTGTGTTAAATCCCTTTATTTTGGAAAAAAAAAAAAAAAGGGTTTCTGTTTCTTCAATCTGAGGTAACCTGGGAAACATGTGACCCCATTTACATGATGTGTTTCTCCACATCCTTGTCTCCATCCTTCTCGTGTTCCTTTCTCACGGTGTTTTCTAACAATCTCTGACAGCTAGTCCTCTCACCCCTATCCACGTGCTTACAGCTGTTAATCTTTTATCCTCCCACCTCCCCATAAAAGTGACCTGAAAGGGCGGAGGGACTGCTCTCTAAAATCCCGACTTAGAGTGAGACAGCCGGCTGGACCTCTAAAATAAAGCTTGCTTCAAGTAGACAGATATGGAACTGGTCTGACTCCTCAAAATTTTCAGGTTTAAAAGACACTACAGCCGGGCAGTGGTGGCACATGCCTTTAATCCCAGCACTTGGGAGGCAGAGGCAGGTGGATTTCTGAGTTCGAGGCCAGCCTGGTCTACAGAGTGAGTTCCAGGACAGCCAGGGCTACACAGAGAAACCCTGTCTCGAAAAACCATATATAAATACAAAATTCATATCATTTTTCTTTAAAGATTTACTTTTAAATCTTTTTGTTGTTGTTTTTCGAGACAGGGTTTTTCTGTATAGCCCTAGCTATCCTGGAACTCACTCTGTAGACCAGGCTGACCTCAAACTCAGAAATCTGCCTGCCTCTGCCTCCAAGTGCTGGGATTAAAGGTGTGTGCCACCACTGCCCGGCAAGGGCTTTTCTTCTCTGACAAAAGGCACTGTCTCTGTCCACAGGAAAAGGAAGTGGGGGTCTGACATCTGACCCAGAGACACCATGTGACTAGCATGCTTGCACCCACAGGCACACACACAATAAGCAAAATTACCACAACATTTTTTTACAGGATTTATTTATTTTTATGTTATGTGTGTGCATGTATGTGTGCCTGGTGCCCAGGGAGGCGATAGGAGACTGCATTAGATACCCTAAAACTGGAGTTATACATGGTTGCAAGCTGCAATGTGGTGCAAGGAACTGAACCCAGGTCCTCTGGAAGAATATCAAGTGCTCTAAACCATTGAGCCATTTCTCCAGCCTATAATTTAAATGACAACAACAGCAACAGCAGCACAGTACTGGGGGATTAGCCCAGTAAATAGAGTCTGTCTCTAACACTCACAAAGCCATGGATTTGATTCCTGATAGGATAACCAACTCAATCTAAAGATGGGCATGGTTATATATACCCATAATCCTAGCTCTGGGGTCAGTGTGTAAGGGGCTTGTCAAAAATGAAGATATTCAGGGCTGGAGAGATGGCTCAGCAGTTAAGAGTACTGACTGTTCTTCCAGAGGTCATGAGTTCAACTCCCAGAAACTCTTGGACTCTAAGATCCAAACAAGGGGACACACTCCTGCAGAAACACACACAGACAAGGGATTCGATGCAAAAACATGAGGTTTAATGATAACCTGATAACCGGTGTACCAAGGTTCCCTTGCACGTAGACAAGAAGAACCCCGAGCCAAAGCTGGGTGTAGTTTGTATACAGAGTTCACGAAGGCAACCACAAAGGCTGACCTTCCCAGGTCCGGTCTCTAGGTGACTCAGATTTGCACATTATTTTTATGACAATAAGTGTCTTTGCCCAGGTTTACCACTTTAAGGGCCCAGCTTCCTGATTATCTCTCATCTTGGTTCCCCTGGAATGTGTCTACATGCTCTGGGCCTTCCTCACCCATGGATGGGTTCCCTCTCCTGTGGTCTGAGGAATCTTAATCAGCCTCTCTCTTCTTCCTCTGAATGTTAATCCATCAAGTGTCCTCTGACTGGGGCTTCCCTGCTTACACACTGAAGGCCTAAAATCAGCCATAGGCCTAAAATCAGCAATAGGCCTGTCATACATGTATACTAACACCAAGTCTTGGGTCTCAGTGGAAAAACATTGAAACAGATGGCTATAAGCTAATGTCAACAGGCAGCTTTTGTGGAAATTTATAAGCCTGAGTATTCATAGACCTTGTAAATAGGTAGCCTGGGCAGACAATACCAACTTAGATAAGGACAAGTGAGTCATAGGCAGAGTCATAGTGATTTGTCCCCTGAACCTTCACCCAGCCGATATCTGGTTCTGAAGATATCTGTATTCCCCCTGAACACCCACACTCCAGTGTCTTTCCCTTCCCCACATCCTGCCTTTCTGTGTTTTTAACCCCTGTGTGAATGAATTGCAATTTGAGAAAAAATAAATTATAAAAAAAAAAAAAGTGTCCTCTGACTAAGAAATGTGCTCCTGCCAGGCAGTGGTGGCACACGCCTTTAATCCCAGCACTTAGGAGGCAGAGACAGGCAGATTTCTGAGGATTTCTGAGTTCGAGGCCAGCCTGTTCTACAGAGTGAGTTCCAGGACAGCCAGGGCTACACAGAGAAACCCTGTCTCGAAAAACAAAAAAAAACAAAAAAAAAAAAAGAAAGAAAAGAAAAGAAATCTGTATTGAGACCATGTAAATCTGAACAGGCAGAAACAAACAAACAAAAATATTCTAAAGTGACTTGTGTGCCTCCCAATCTATCAGACTATTGAAACAATGAAGCTCAACTCCACAAGGCACGGGTAGTGCTAGCATTTGGGGAGGCAGAGGCAGGAGGATCTCTGACTTCAAGGCCAGCCTAGCATACAGATCGAGTTCTAGGACAGCACAGCCAGAGCTACACAAATAAACCCTGTCTCAACAACAACACCATGAAAGAAGGAAAGAAAGAAAGAAAGAAAGAAAGAAAGAAAGAAAGAAAGAAAGAAAGAAAGGAAGGAAGGAAGGAAGGAAGAAAGAAAGGAAGAAAGAAAGAAGGAGGGAAGAAGGAAGGAAGGAAGAAAGAAAGAAAGAACTTCAAAGAACTGGGAGAATTTCCCTAGTAATATTACTATGGAAGAAGGAAAAGGCACTGGTCAGGAGAGAGCACCCATTATCCTCAGGGAGAGATTTACAACCCATAAGACTGTAAAACCAGCCTGCGTCCATCTTATGCTTAAAAGCCATTATACAGTAAAGACAAACTAGATTCATTCCTGTTTAAGATTAGATCTGTTTCTCAAGGGCTATGCTATGCCCCATCTATAACCCTTAAATGCAGATGTTTCTGCACTGCCTGTTCCAGGAAATGACAACCATGTCTTTGCTTCAAACGATGATTATGACCTTGCTATAATTCCCTTGTTACATTCTGCTTCTGAAAGCCCTTCTATTTGCCTGCTAAATCCCCCATTTGAAACCCCCTATCCCTGAGATATAAAAATCTTATCTGCCAACCAGTGATGGTGCGTGGCTTTGATCTCAACACTCGGGAGGCAGAGGCAGGAGGATCCAAGCCCAGTCTGGTCTGGTCTACAGAGTCAGTTTCAGGACAGTCAAGGCTACACATAGAAACCCTGTTTCAAAAAACCAAATACCAGACAAAACCAAATGTCTTCCCTACACCCAATGCTGATCTTTTGAACCCTGCCTTAGTGGAGTACAGGAATAAAAAGGCTTAATTACTTAATTGCTTGCTTTAATTAATTTGCTCATGATGGTTTAGGTAGGTGGTCTTTCTCCTCTACAGTTTGGGACTAACATCCCTCACATCATGGGATCAACATCAATGTACACCATGAGACTGAAGCCCAGGCAACAGCGTCTATAGCTGCCAGGACCATACGGTGGCTGGACCAGTGAGTTCTGTGTGTTGCTTGCTTCCTAATTAAATATTACTCTCAGGGTTGAAGAGATGGCTCAGCAGTTGAGAACGTTAACTACGGCTGCAGAGGACTTGGGGTTCAACTCCCAACACCAGCATTGTGGCTTATGGCTGTGTATAACTCCAGTTCCAGGGAACCTAATACCCTCACATAGACAGACATGCATTCAAAAAACATCAATGCACATGAAATAAAAACACATAAATCATTAAAAAAATAAAATAAATAAATATGTGAGACTGAAGTTTAGGTAAAGGGCTAAGGGTATGCACAGTGCCAGTCAAATCTCCTCCTATAAGGTGGTCTGACACGTTTTTTGCAGCTTTGAGCAATCTCTCTGGGAGACAAATTCCCCTTCCTGCTGGAGCCCTGTCCCTCTCTCAGCGTGAGGTTCCTGGGGAAAATTCCCATCTCTTTGGGGTCCATTATCCCAATTGATTTTGATTCTATTGATAGTCAGATTGGGAGAGACACGTGTCTCTTTTGAATATCTTCATTTGTTGGTGGCAGCACACTCCGAGAGGCAGGTGGATATCTGAGTTTGAGGCTAGCCTGATCTACCTAGCAAGTTCCAGGGCTTGTAACCTGCAGCCTCCACCCAGTTCTGGAAAGTAGAACACTTGTGGGCTCCTTAATCCCTGTGAGAACAAAGGGAGCTCCGTGTGGTCAACAGTGCCCGTGCCACCTACAGACCAACAGCCACCAGATAGTCTAGCTCAGCGGCTAACGAGACACAGAAGGGGCTTCGAGCATCTGACCTGGGTGGGCAGCGCACAGACAGGGCACAGGTGCTCTCCTGGTTGAGCCAGGGGGCAAGAATAGAGTGGGGAGCCCTCTGTTGGCTGAGCCTATGGAGGCACAGAGAATTAAGCAATCTCAAGAGCCTTTTCCTCAGTTTCTGTCAGAATCCTATTTAAAAAAAAAAAAAAAAGGCGGTGTAAAGGGG
>NW_021604631.1:6586702-6627536 GCF_004785775.1 Grammomys surdaster
TTTTTTCTTTTAGAGACAGCATCTCACTACAGCAGCCTGTGGCTGGCCTGGAACTCTCAGTACGGATCCATCAGGCTCGGCCAGGGTTAGGATCAAAAGAATGTGCCACCATCCCCCATCTCTGTAACTCTATAATGAAGCCTGCTCTGCACACTTCCACAAAAGCCTGTGAGAAAGGAACTCAGATACTCTCTTAAGTTGAGCTTCACTGACCAAAGGACCCTGGGTCAGACACAACTGTTTGGAGAAGAGTTCCATCATCCTATTAAAAAACGACCCATGTCACTGGTCACTGGAATTATAGGCAAGCATCACCATGCCTGGTCTATGCAGTGCTGGAGATCAAACCCAGGTCTTCATGCATACTAGACAAGCCCTTTATCAACTTAGTTCAAACAAGTCACTTCACTTTAATGTTTTATGAAATATTTAATGGTTCCTAAAATACCATTTTAATAGGTTTTAAATTATTTATTTATTTATTTATTTGTATGTGGTGCGTGTGCACGTATTGTCTGTGCACTGTATGTATTCATGGAACCCACAGAGGTGAGAAGAGGACATCTGATCCTCTGGGCAGGGATTACAGACAGCTGTTAACGGTGACTTGGGTCCAGGGAACTGAATCCAAATTGTCTCCCAGATCCTTTGTAAGAGTAGCCAATGCTGAACTGCTGAGTCACCTTTCTAGTCCTGCATCTCATTTCTTTTTTCTTTTTCTTTTTAAAAAAGGTTTAGGGGCTGGAGAGATGGCTCAGGAGTTAAGAGCACTGACTGCTCTCCTAGAGGTCCTGAGTTGAATTCCCAGCAACCACATGGTGGCTCACAGTCATCTGTAATGAAATCTGATGCCCTCTTCTGGTGTGTCTGAAGACAGCTACAGTGTACTCATATACAGTGTACTCATATACATAAAATAAATAAATAATTCTTAAAAAATAAAAGATTTATTTATTTATTATATGCATGTGAGTACATCATCGAATCCCATTCCAGATGGTTGTGAGCCACCATGTGGTTGCTGGGAATTGAACTCAAGACCTTCGGAAGAGCAGCCACTGAGCCATCTCTCCAGCATCCATCCCTCCATCTCATTTCAAAAAAAAAAAAAAAAAAGAACAATTTTAAAGAAAAGATGAAATAAAAGCCAGGAGAAGTACATATAGTAACACAAGCTGTCTGAATTGTGCAAATGCTCTCCCAATAAGGCACGTTTCTCCTCTTGCTGGACTCAGGTATTGTGTAACTTTTTCTGATGTGACAAACATCTATTATCCCAGGTACCATACCAGAACAGACCCAAGAAACCTTTCTACCTAAGTCTGGCTTAGTTTCCTGGGGTGAGTGAGTTTCAGCAGTGTGGGTGAGGGCTTACTTATAGGGATGTGGGTGCAGGGTTACTTATGGGAACACGGAGGGGAGGAGAATGACTCAAAGACAGATGCATCATTGAAAAGCCCACCCTATCATCCCAGCACGCTGGTGACTCACCAAAGCTACCTCCTGAAGCTCCCTGCATGACTTGTAGGCAGCTCAGCTTGCAGGAGAATCTCTCCTTGCCTGGAGTTGTTACTGCTTATATAACCTTAGAGGGTGAAGGGGAGGCTTAAGACCTGTAAGTTTCAGGAACTCCTTGAGGTTTATGAGTTTAGCTTGTTTCTTGAGTCTTAAGGAGTCTTCCCTAGGAGGCAATAGTTCCATTTAGAGGAAATAACAAAACAATAGCAAGGGTTTTAGCCCTTGCTTTCCCCTAATAGGCTTTTCTGGGAACAGTTAATTTTGAGAAGATCATTGTTTTAGCCCTGTAAAACATGGGACCATAATAAGCAGAGTCACAGACTGTACTGGTTTGGTTTCACATCCTGGAACAAGGGACTGAGGTGCATATCTTACGTATCAAAGCAGACCTGTCCTCCAGGTTCTCCCAGCATCCCTCAGTCCCTACCTGGCATACTTTGCCCCCAACCCTGAACCCTGACCTTTCCCAGAGGTTCTTCCCTAGATAATCCAGACATTTTTGGTCCCCTCAGGCCCTCTCTCTGTCTTATCCTTCACTTCTCTCTCTACACGTGTGCTCTTTCTTTCTCTTCTCCCTCCTTCCTCTCTCCCTTCTCATGGTGACTTCCCGGGCCTCAGTCCTTGGGGCCAGTGAACACACCTAGCTGAGAACAGCTTCCCAATAAACCTGCATTTAATCTAATCTAATCTGATTTGAATTGGTTTATTTCACCGGCAGAGAAATAACGTCTCAGTACTAAAGAGCTGTATATAGTCAGTGCCAGCAGAACGTGTAGGTCAGATTCTTACGTGCTGACATGCGTCATGTTGTCCCACTAGCAGATATACTCACTCTGCAAAACACAAGGAACTGCAGAGGCCAGCATTTCAAAATTGGGAACTCTTGGTCACAGCACATCCACAAATCTGGGTTGTTGAGCAGTCAGGATGTGTCCATCTTGCCTATGCGGCCCACGACAGCAATTGTACAAGCGTAAAAAGCTTGGGAACCGTTAGCGCAGTGTGTGACTTGTCCAGCATGAATGAGGACTTCACATTCTTTCAATGAACAGTTGGGGCACCTGTATGAAAGCTTTCTGATACTCTTGCGACCTCTGATACATTGTTTCTCTCTCATAATGAAACCAACTCAGATAGGCCCGCAAGACACCCTGCTGCGACATAATGTTCAATCAGGAGCCAACAGGTCTACAAGTCTCCACTGCTTGCTCCAAAGTTCACTTTTAGTAAACGGTCTCTGAGCCGGGCAGCAGTGGCATATGGCTGTAATGCCAGTACATGGGAGGCAGAGGCAGGTGGATCTCTGTGAGTTCAAGGCTATCCTTGTGTACAGAGCAAGTTCCGGGACAGATAGAGCTACATAGACAAACCTTGTCTTCAAACAAACAAACAAACAATAAACAAATAAACAAACAACAAGGTTTCTATATAAAGGAGGGGGAAAGCATTTATCTCTTCTCTTTGGAGCCCGGGGGTCCCTCGAATAGAGATTGTTTCATCAGCCAAATTTCCATCCTCTGTCAGGTTAATTAGAGTAGATGCAGACTAAGACACAAAATTGTAACGGTTCTGGCCTGTGATCCCTTGGATCGTGCTTGTAGACGATCCTACACTAGAGAGCTGAACCAGCATGTATATTAGAAAGAGAAACTTCTACGGGCAGAAGCACAGTGAGTTCCAAGAGAGGGTGCAGTCCGAGTGGCAAGTACTGTGTGCTTTTAATAGTCACACAGCAAAGAGAGCAATAGTAGGGAAAGGGGAAAGGTGACAGCTTCTGATACAAAGGATGACTGATTACTTCTAGGATCTAGAATGCTGTCAGAAATCGATACAGGTCACCAAGCAGGGAGACTTTGCTCCATGGAGTCTGGCAAGCAGAGGGCTTTGATCCCCAGAGCATATATAGCTGAGATGATCAGAGTTTCTTCAGATGGTCAGGGTCTTGCTGGGACTGGACCCTAAGTTCTGATGCCTCTGATAAGTTATTCCACTTCTAGTGAAATGAGCCAATTCAAACTAGATTAGGTTATATTAAATGTAGGTTTATTGGGAAGCTGCTCTCAGCTGGGTGAGTTCACTACCTACTCCACCCCCCACCCCGCCCCCAGGACTGAGGCCGGGGAAGTTGCTATGGAAAGGGAGGGAGAGGAGAGAGGGGATAAAGGGAGATGGAGAGGGTGGGGAGGAAGGGAGGGAGAAAGAGGGAGGAAAAAGGGGCTGGGGGAGGGGACGGAGAGGGGAAGAAGAAGGGGGCAAGGGAGAAGGAAAGAGGGAGAGGAAGAAGATCAAAATGTCTAGAATATATAGGGAGGAGCCTCTGGGGGAAGGGCAGCCTAGCCCCTGGACTGGGAAGTTCAAGGTGAGGGCAGGGTATGCCAGGTAGGGACTGAAGGATGCTGGGAGAACCTGGAAGCCAGGTCTGCTTTGATATGTAAAATATACACCTCAGTCCCTAGTCCCAGGTCTGAAACCAGTCTAAGGCTTTACAATGGCAGCTAACAAAAGAGTTACAGCAGCTAGAGGGATGGCTTAGAGGTAAATAGCATTTGCTGTTCTTGCCGAAGACCCTAGTTTATCTCCTAGCATCCTCATGGGACAGTTTGTAACTGCCCGTAGTTCCAACTCCAGGGGACCTGATGTCCTCTGCTGATCCCTAAGGGCACCTGCACACATGTGACATTCACACACACATACATAAAAAACAAATATGTACTTACTTTACTTATTTTTTAAATATCTATTTTATTTCTTTAATTGTATGCACATGTGCGTGTCTATGTAAGAGTTACGTGCACATGAATGCTGGATGCCTACAGTGAGTGTTGGAAACTGAATTTGGGTCCAGCACAAGAGCAGAACCAACTCCGAACCACTGAGCTGTCATCTCTTCAACCAAAACCCAAAAACAATAGCAAAAAGAGTTACTGTAACTCATAGTGCATTCACACAGTAGGACTTCTCCCCTGGGGTCACCTTGATAACCTATTGTTAGCATTTCTTTTAGGTTCTGCCCCACAATACCAGGTCTGCCCCATAGCCAAGTATGTCTGACTCACTATAAAAGGGGCTGCTTGCCCCCCCCCCTTACTCTTTTGCTCTCTTACCCTCTTCCTGCTCTGTCCCTTCTCTCCTCATTCCCCTCCCTCCTCTCTCTCCATGTGTTCAGGGCCAGCCTCTACTCCTCTACTCTCTCTCTCTCTCTCTCTCTCTCTCTCTCTCTCTCTCTCTTTCTCTCTCCCTCTCTCTCTGTCTCTACTACCTCCTCAATGCCCCTCCAAATGCCCTAAATAAACTCTATTCTATACTATACCCGAATGAGGCTGGTACCTCAGGGGGGATGCCTCAGCATGGGCCCGCAGCAGCACCCCTTCCACCTCACCATACCGAGCCTTTTCTTTTTTATAAAACACAATACTTTTTTTGTTTGTTTGTTTTTCGAGACAGGGTTTCTCTGTGTAAGCCTGGCTATCCTGGAACTCACTTTGTAGACCAGGCTGGCCTCGAACTCAGAAATCTGCCTGCCTCTGCCTCCCAAGTGCTGGGATTAAACGCATGCGCCACCACTGCCCAGCAAAACGCAATACTTATCATTACTCTTTCTTTCTTCCTTCCTTTCTTCCTTCCTTTCTTCCTTCCTTCCTTTCTTTCGTCTTTTTTCTGTTTTTTTTTTGAGACAGGGTTTCTTTGTGTAGCCCTGCTTGTCCTGGAACTTGATCTGTAGACCAGGCTGGCTTCAAACTCAGATTCCTCTGCCTCTCCCACCCAAGGAATCAAAGGTTTGCACCCTGCTCAGCCACTACTGTTTCACATAATTCTACACTAACAGTAGTAGGAATCTCAACAATTGACTCAAATTCAAATGCAAGCCAGGAACGATCGCTTATTTTTCTGAGAAAGAGTCTCAGATAACTCAGGCTGACCTTGAACTCACTATGAAATTGAAGGTGGCTTTGAACTCTTGCCCCTTCCTGCATCCACCTACAAGTGCTTGAGTTACAAACCTGTACCACCGGGCTGGAGGGATGGCTCAGTGGTTAAGAGCACTGACTGCTCTTCCAGAGGTCCTGAGTTCAAGTCCCAGCAACCACATGGTGGCTCATAACCATCTTTAATGGGATCTGATGCCTTCTTCTGGTGTGTCTGAAGAGAGCAATGGTGAATACATAAAATTTAAAACAAACAAACAAACCTGTACCACCATATCACAACCAAGAATCTTAATCTTTCTCCGATTACAGAGATAATACCCCCAAAGATATTTAAGCCTTGGATAGCAGAAGTAATTTGTCACAGATCAACTGTCACTTCAAGGAGACTCAAGACGAGTTTGAGTGTTAAGTCTCACACTCAAACATGAGAATAAAGAGTAAATCGAAATCAAAATGCAGTGGAAGAGCAGGAACATAAGAAGGAACATAAGAATTAGCATAAGGGGGCTAAAGAGATGGCTCAGAGGTTGAGAACATTAGCTACTTTTCCAGAGGACCTGAGTTCAATTCCCAACAAGCACATGTTGGCTCATGGCCCTCTATAATGAGATTTGGCGCCCTCTTCTGGCCTGCAGGTATACATGCAGGCAGAACACTCACTGTACCACAGGTACCTGTACTACTGACCCATGTTGCTGGCTCCCCATTTCTTTTGCTTTTAATGATGGGTATGCATGTATGTCGTGTGTGGGTATGTGCCCTCAGAGGTTGGTAGTGTCAGACCCCTTGGAGCTGGAGTTCCAAGAGGTGCTGGGGACCATACTGAGATCATCTGCAAAAAGCAATACTGCATCTTCACCCCTGAGATGTCTCTCCAGACTTCCTTGTTTTTATTTCTCATCCTGTGTCCCTGGGTTAATTCTTTGCCAGCAAGTGACCTCTGAACCCAGATCCTCACCTATACCATAAAGACAATGCCAAAGCAAGTCACATAGAAAGCAAATAAAATGAGCCCTCTGCCAAAGGAACCCAAAGTTTCCCATACAAGGCCAACAACTGTTCAGCTAGTGGCTTAACCAAGCCTTCAAAAAGGACATTTCAAATGCACTGTCTTCACAGATGAACACCCAAGGACATAAAACAAGGTCTGGATCGTGAGACTTTACCAGGAACTCTCCATGCCATAAAAATGGCCAGCTAAGAGTATTCCTCATACACAAGAACAGTCAAAATCCAAAAAGCATCTTTTTTTTTTCATTCTTTTTTTTTTAATGATTTTTATTTATTTATTTATTTTTTGGTTTTTCGAGACAGGGTTTCTCTGTATAGCCCTGGCTGTCCTGGTCACTCTGTAGACCAGGCTGGCCTCGAACTCAGAAATCCACCTGCCTCTGCCTCCCAAGTGCTGGGATTAAAGGTGTGCGCCACCACCACCCGGCCGCATCTTTTTTTTAAATTTATTTTTATTTTTATTTTTCGAGACAGGGTTTCTCTGTATAGCCCTGGCTGTCCTGGAACTCACTCTGTAGACCAGGCTGGCCTCGAACTCAGAAATCCGCCTGTCTCTGCCTTCCAAGTGCTGGGATTAAAGGCGTGCGCCACCACTGCTCGGCTCCAAAAAGCATCTTTAATCAATGAATCAATATGTATTTGTAGACAATGGACATCCAAGGTCAGAGAACAGAGGAGAAACTCCCAGCGGATGAGAAGCCTCTTGATTTCTAGCCCAGAGTATCAGACATGAGTCTGCCTCCTAATCATGGTATAGGCACACCAGAATCATGTCTGTCATTATTATTATTATTATATTTATTATTATTATTTTAGTGTGTGTGTGTAATGTTTGTGGGTGCCCGTGAAGTCCAGTTGTATATCCCCCAGGGCTGTTGTTACAGGCAGCTCAGCTACCTGTAACACTGGGATTTGAACAGCAGTCCTCTGGAAGAGCAATATATGCTCTTAACCGCCAAACCATCTCTCTAGTCCTGATTTATAAGTATTAAGCTTCTTTTTTTGTTTGTTTGTTTTGTTTTTCGAGACAGGGTTTCTCTGTGTAGCCCTGGCTGTCCTGGAACTCACTCTGTAGACGAGGCTGGCCTCGAACTCAGAAATCCACCTGCCTCTGCCTCCCAAGTGCTGGGATGGGATTAAAGGCGTGTGCCACCACCGCCCGGCTAGTATTAAGCTCCTTAAAAGTGATCAGGAGATATCAATAAAGGGAAATCCATTTATTTACAGTTTGGTCAAAAGGTTTTGAAGATTCCTGGTTTCTCTCTGCCATTTCTATGACAGGCTAACAGTTTTATACAAAGGATGAAACAAGGCACATGTGGAGGTGTGAACCTTTAATCTGAGAATTTAGGAGGCAGAGACAGGAGGGCCCAAGCCTGGTCCATACCATGAGTTCTTGCCAACCAGGGCTGCATAGAATAGAGAGACCCTTTTTAAAAAGAACCAGAAAGCTGAAATAAAAGCCAGAAAATATGAATTTGTTGATTTCAGCTTTGAGAAGATATTTATATTATAATTCACAATAGTAGCAATATTACAGTTATGAAGTAGCAATGAAAATAATTTTATGATTGGGGATGTCACTACAATGTGGAATGGTATTAAAGGGTCACAGTATCAGGAAAATTGTCAATCTCTGCTCTAGAAGATCTCTCTTGCTAGGTTGTTATAGGCTTTGCGTCCCTATGTTGCCCAGTGTAAGAAATAGTTATGATCCATTTTCAGTATGACCTCTCTCTCCCTTAGCTATGCCTTTCTCTGCCCCAGCTGTTTTCTCCTGGTGTCTCCTGAAGTCTCTCCTCATGGCTAACATCTTTTTCCTCTTTCTTTTACCCTTCAACAAGGCTGAGGAAGCCCAGCTTTATTCTCTCCCCTGCTCAGTCATTGGCTGACCAGTTTCTTTATTGAACAGTGAGGAATGGCCCGTGAACAAATGTTTACACAACATTGAGACAGGAGAGTCTCAGAACAAGGATTGCAATCAGATCAGGGAGCACAGAAATCAGCATTTGAAGTACAGCACACAGTAACATGTCTACATGAAGGTGGACATGACATATGCTTATAATCCCAGCAGTCAGGAGGCAGAGGCAGGCAGATCTCCATGAGTTTGAGGGCAGCCTGACATACGGTGAGTTCCAGGACAGTTAAGAATACTTTGTGATGCCAGGCGGTGGTGGTGCACGCCTTTAATCCCAGCACTTGGGAGGCAGAGGCAGGTGGATTTCTGAGTTCAAGGCCATCCTGGTCTACAGAGTGAGTTCCAGGACAGCCAGGGCTACACAGAGAAACCTTGTCTCGAAAAATCTAAAAAAAGAAAAAAAAAAAAGAATACTTTGTGAGGGCCTGTCTCAAAACAAAATGGAATAACCTGCAGAGAATACAACAACAACAAAGCTGCCTTTTCCTTTCTAGTCTCCTGAATTTGTTATCACTAGAAAATTCACCAGCTTCTTCACAAGTCTCATTAACACAGGCTGGACCCACCTTACATGCAGGGCTGCTATGCCGTCTCTGGTCCTGCTTGGAGTTTTCCCATAGGCTGATGGGGCACAGAGATGACAGAATACAGAACAGCCTCAATCCAGTCTCCAGGGCTCCAAGGACAGGGTGGGCAGGGGTCATCCTGGTTACATGGTGGCCAAACCCTACTGCTCTGCTGAGCATTTAGCTGGCCTGAGAACATGGTCCTGCTGTACCCAGAGGCCCTTGCTCAAGTAGTTTTACAACTGTCAAAGCCCTAGGCTAGATCTGTGTGAATCTGCAGCAAATCTGTGTTCTCTAGAACAGTCTAGCCTAGACTCTGCCCAGGGACTACAGGAATTAGTCTGGCTGGGAAGGGACTTCCTGTGAGGTTTGGTTGTAGAACTCAATTCTGTTCTCAAAGAGTTGTGGGGGGTCCCTTAGGAAAAGGAGAGTAGGGGTGGGCAGGTAAGGGGCACAGAGCTGGTCCTTGTTAGGGAAGCTGGTACCAGGCTACCTAACTGTGGCCAGAAGTTGGCAGTTGAACTCCACTTTGGGCCCGGGTGAGGTTAAGGTGTGGTCACTAGAGAGCCGGTGGAGCACAGTTAATTGGCCTTGACAGGTGTGGGCAGTACTAGCCTGTTCACCTGCCTTGTTTTGCCTTTTCCTGTTCTTGTCTCAGGTTTTCAGGTCAGGCCTGGAATAGCTCCCACCTACCCACCAAAGTCTGCCGAGAAGGGATCACTGCTGAGAAGTGGATATGCATTCTGGTTTAAGGGAAGGAAGAAGTGTATTAATTCAAGAGAGGCCGTAGTTGCATACTGTGAATGTACTGCATGCCCCTGAATTATTTACTTTAAAATTGACTAAGTTTACGTTCTGTGACTTTCATTGCAATCGAGTAAAGAAACTAGTGGAGAACACAAGGCCGGGAGCGTGCAAGATTAGCCTGTACAGTATAAGCCAGGCGGTGGTGGCCCACGCCTTTAATCGCAGCACTTGGGAGGCAGAGGCAGGCGGATTTCTGAGTTCGAGGCCAGCCTGGTCTACAGAGTGAGTTCTAGGACAGCCAGGGCTATAAAGAGAAACCCTGTCTCGAAACCCCCCACCCCCGAAAAAAAAAAAAAAAGATTAGCTTGTACTGGCCCAAGGCTCAGGAAACAAAGACAAGAGGGGAGGAGAATTTACCACATCCCTTAGCCTCAGGAACCCCTTAGCTCTGGCTTCACCCTCACCAAGCCTCTGGGAGTTTCTTCGTGCGGTTTCCTTTTCGGTATCTGTGGTAAAGGTCTTGCTTAGCATGCTGCTAAGGTAGCTGGGTGAAGGATAAAACTGTTTCCAGCAACAAGGAGTCCCTTTGAGAAAGAATGACGAGCATTTATCGCTTTTATGGTTGTCTATGTCCTCTTGCTCCTTTTTCAAACATTTACAGAAAGTTGCGTGTGGCGTGTATGTGCGCATGCGCACGGTGTGTATGCCCGTGTGCATGCAGGTCCCCTTGGAGGCCAGAAGACAGCATCAGACCCCTGGAGCTGGAGTTACAGGCAATTGTGAGCACTCCGATTATGCTACAGTAGCTGGACTGTTGTCCTCTGTAAGAGCAGAGCTTAATCACTGAGCCATCTCTCCATTTTGTGGCCTTTTTTTTTCCAGGCGTTGTTTTAAATGTGTGCATGTGTACATATGTGTACGTTTTATTTGAAGACTGTATGTCTGTGCGCATGAGGACAATGTGTCTGAGTCAGTTTTCTCTTTCTACTGTGTGGGCCCGTGCACGGCATTCCTCCTGCCTCAGGCCTGACACTGGCACTTTGCTCACAGAGCATTCTCACTAAGTTCCACACTGGACTCCACCTTGTTATAATTTTACTTTATTGCTTATTCATGTATGTGCATATGTGTACATGTGAGGGCAAGTCAGTACCAGTAGAGCCAGAAGGTGGTGTTGAATCCCCTAGAACTAGAATTACAGATGGTTGTGTGAGCACCTGGTAGGTGCAGGGAATCTACGAACAGACAGCTGAGCTATCACCCCAGACTCCCCCTCTTTTTTTTTTTTTTTTTTTGGTTTGGTTTTTCGAGACAGGGTTTCTCTGTGTAGCCCTGGCTGTCCTGGAACTCACTCTGTAGACCAGGCTAGCCTCGAACTCTCGAACTCAGAAATCCGCCTGCCTCTGCCTCCCAAGTGCTGGGATTAAAGGCGTGCGCCACCACCGCCCGGCCTCCCCCTCTTTTTTTTTTTATTTTTTATTTAGACATGTGCCCTTTATTGACTTGAGGCTCACCTATTAGCTTGACTGGCCACTTGAGGCATTAGAATCTGCCTGTCTCCACTTCCCCAGCGTTGGGATTACAAATACAGCTCATAATACAGAAGCCCAGCTTGTTAAAACACAGGACTGCTGTCTGTTCTCAGGCTAGCACAGTAAATGCTTTACTAACTGGGCCTTTCCCCTTTCCCTAGCCTTCTTCCTGCTTTTTTTTTTTTTTTTTTAGTGTGTGTATGGGTGTGTGTTTTAGAACAGGGTCTCAGTGTATCACATGGCAATCCTCCTGCCTCAGTCTCCAGAGGGCTGGAACTCTTTAAGCATGAGCCACCATGCTTGGCAGTTCATGCTGTGGTGCCAAATAGGAGAGGGAAGACTGGCGACACAGCAGTAAACAGGATTTACAGGGACACAAAAAGACACCTTATTTATTATGAGGCAGGGTCTCTGTATGTAGCCCAGGCTGTCCGAGAACTTGCTTTGTAGATTGCATTGGCCTGGAACTCAGATCTGCTTGCCTCTGTCTCCTGAGTACCGGGATTAAGGGTGTTCACCACTAGGACAGACAAAAGAAACCTTCCTTTATATTATTATTATTAATTTGTTTTTTTTTTTTTTTTTTGAGACAGGGTTTCTCTGTGTAGCCCTGGCTATCTGTAGATCAGGCTGGCCTTGAACTCTAAGATATGTTTGCCTCTGTCCTCCACCCCCTGAGTGAGGGGTACAGAGTGAAACCCTGTCTCAAAAACAAAACAACAAACAAAAAGTATAGATTTAGGGGCTGGAGAGATGGCTCAGTAGTTAAGAGCACTGGCTGCTCTTCCAAAGAACCAGGGCTCAATTCCCACAGGGCAGCTCACAACTACCCGAAACTCCAGTTCCAGAAGATCCAACACCCTCACACAGATATACACGTAGGCAAAAGAACCAGTGTACATACAATAAAATTAAAAAAAAAAAGAAAGAAAAGAGAAAAGCCTCTTCATACAAGTAGCCTAGCACATTTCCCCAATTTTATTTTAGGTTTCACTTAAGTCAAATACAAAAACATTAATAAAATAGAATATTACACACCCACTAGGAATGTTGATAAAGATATATTTATTTATTTATTCACCTGGAGTTCTTAAGTAAAACAGTATAATATAAAATAAGTTAGAAAAGAATGTATATTCCAAAATACTAACTGTGATCACTTGGGGGCAATATAAAAATACACGGAATATTGCTATCAGTAAAGTTGTCTATGCTGAGGAGCTTGTGTGGTATAGATTCCTGAGCCCTCATGGTCACATTCTTTCTTAGGCTTCCCCCAACACCCCAGCCATACCCCCTTATTACTCCTGCCCAGGTCAGAGGCAATCCAGATGTCCTTAGTTACTGGTGGCATTCACTGGAGTCCGGCAGTTCCAGGGTGGTGGCTCCGAGGCCAGCCTGAGAGCTTTCCTTTGCTGCATACAGGACTCTTGCAGACTTCCATTGGTCCCACAGGTCAGCTGATCCAGGTCCTCCCTCTCATTAAAGAGAAGCAACTACAGAAACCTCTCCCAGCTATGCTGGCCGAGAGGAATAGGTTCACAGCAGTGGCCTAAGTGTCATGGTTGGGCCACAGGAAATAGAAACTTCAGGTCCCTAAGAACATTTTATTGCCAGTTAACAATATTTCTTGTTTTTATGTGTCCCTCTAAAAGCCACAGACTTTTTGGGCATGAGTGGTTCTTTATGGCTTCTAAGGGAAGAAAACAGTTTTCTTCAGTAAAGTCCACAGTCTCAGCCACCAGGTGGCGTCATAGACTGCTCCTGAAGAGCCAGTGGCGTGGGCAGAAGACATCTTCTGTGGCTGCCACTCTTCCTGTCTCCTGTCTCCACAGCTGTCAAAGAGCTGGCCCAGAGGAGATGAGATGGGGCAGGAGAGCTGAAGGAAGAGCCAGATATCTTCCTTCTTCTTATTTTCTTTTAATATCTACGATTTAAAGAACCCAGAACCGACCAACCACAGTGACAACAGTCTGCATGCGCGCAGGTCCTCCCCAGAGCTGTCCTCAGCATCTGCTGCCTGCCCAGCTCAGGGACCCATCCTGGAAGGACTGGGGCACTAGGGAGGAGGTTTCCCTTGAGCCAAGATGAGGGCTATTTCTTGTGGAGAAACTTCATTTTATTGCCTAAAAAAGAGAGAACATTTTATCAGAAGAGAGGGGAGGGAGGGAGGGGGGGAGGGGCACAGGAAAGTATGTGTCTCAGCAGACTGTGGAGTCAAAGGACAACTTTGGGGACTCAGTTCCCTCCTCCCACCTTTATGTGGGTTCTGGGGATTGGACTTAGGCTTGGGTGCCACGTGCTGGGCCATCTTGCTGGCTGGGTCACCGAACTCCTGATCTTCCCACCTCCACCTCCCAAACGCTGGGGTGCAGGATGCACCGTCAGGCCCTTTTTGCTGATTAAACTGTAGTCCTGATGATTCTTTTCTGCTCAGGGCCATTCGGAGGCTGGAAGGAGTCCTACCTATGTTAAGTTACTCCCTGCCTGGCCCCAGGCCTGCTGTCTTGGTTGGGCTCCCACAAGATTCAGGGATACAGGAGATGATGGCAAGGATGTTAGTGAGGTAACCCTAGGGCCCAGGGACAGACTAAGAGAGGTAGACAGTCCACCCTGTACTGTTCCTGGCTCTTATGGATGGAACTAGTTAAGACTCCAGGAAAGATAGCTTAGAACTGAGGCTGGTGACAGGGACCCAGGTCTTACCCAGTCCCTTGAGGAATTTATTGACCCCACTGTGTTCTCCACTGGGCAAGGTTTCCAGGTACTCTTGGGCTCGGACTTCAAACAGACCTGGTGATGAGAGATATCCAGGATATTTTAGTTGCTTGCTTTTGTGCTTCTGCACAGACCTTCTTCCTTGATCACTCAGGAAAGGGAAGCCTGGCTTCTGAGACACAGCTGTGCCTATAAACATGCTTTCAAGCACGAGGTTTATAAGGGGTTTTACTATCCTTATAATTGCCCCACCTTGTATAACAGCTGTCTGTGGAAAGCAGTAAAGTCCGCTCACACTCGAGACCCTCCCTCATTCCTGCTACCTTACTCACTAACAGCGACCTGTCACTGGCTATATGCATCTGGCAGCTCTTCTGAGGAGAAGCAAGCCCTGAGAGAAGCTGGTCCTCTCCCACCCTCTAGTCTCTTGTCCTGTGGAAATCCTCATCAGAACTGCCTCAAGTACGGCTGCCTGTCTTTCCTGTGCAGATGGCTGGCCGTGGGAGTTCAGGGCTCAGGCTGAGTTCACAGCATCAGAGAAATCTCAGGCCTGGGGCCAGCTGCTCCTCTGGAACCTTCTGGCCTCTGTACAGCCATGCTGCAAAGGTAAGGCCTTTCCTTCCCAGCTTTAGCTCCATCAAAACAGCCTTTACCAGCATTCCTAGGTTTTAGATTTCCGGAATGTCCGTCCGGGACAGTGGACAAAATAGGCTGGGATGGTGTCTCGTCATTTGGTAATCCACGTTTCCTTTCTCCCTAGAAGCATGGTGGAGCCCTATGCAGACAGGACAGGAAGAGAAGAGAATACAGAGAAGAGGGAGAAAGGGCGGTGCGAGTGGAAAATGAAGCAGGCTGTCCAGAGATTATGCAGTGCTAGCCCAAGGCTGCAGGCACCAGACCACGCTCTCTGGAACTTTAATCCCATCCACAGTCCCTGGACAGGGAACAGGAAGAAAGACAGATGGGAAGAATGGTGGGGCTTGAGGAAGAGGAGGGGGACTACAGAAAAGCAGGAAGGACAGGGGAAACCTGGGAGGAGCAGAGGCAGTCCACATTCACTGTTGAGGTGTGGCTGATGGCAGCTCTTGTGGAAGCTGGAATACTGCTCTTGCATCTTTGTGACTTCCCCCTGCTCTTGCTTGCATCTTTGTGACTTCCCCCTGTTCTTGCTTATATCTTTGTGACCCCCTTCCCCCACTCCTCAGCCACTTAGAGCCTTAGGCACTTCTGCCTCAGTGCCCCAGGAAGGTCAGTGTGCTGTTCTAACCTTTGACATCTTGCCTGCGTAGTTCTCGCTCCTGGATGAAGCCACGGAAAGTCTGAGTCTCCATGAAGACCTCCAGGAAGCGTCGTAGGCTCTTAGAGGAGACGGCTTTTCTGAAGGCCTCTCGCTGCAGGCTTCTCTCCTCGCCCGATGTCAGGAACAGAGAATAGTGGCCCACAATCTCCACAAAAAATCGGACAAAGGCTTCGGACACCACGTCACTCAAGGAACTGGACTCAGGGCCTGTGCAAGGGGCACAAAGGCCAAGACAGTGAGGGGGGTTGGTGGACCGAAGCCCAGGTCAGTTATTGATTACAGTGACCTGTGTAACACAGCCACCTGTGACCTTCCAAGAAGAAGGGCACTTAAAGTTGTCTTTTCCCCTCTTTTAGAGGTATTTTAGAACCTAAGTGAAGGGAGTGGGAAGTTCCTGCGATTATGGCTGGAATGAAATCCAGGTGACAGGCTGAACCCCACTCTCTCCTCATACCCCTACTTTCTCAGTCAGCCACTGACCAGTTGTTCCAAGGCCCTGGCGTTTACCATGCACACAGTCCAGTGGGCCTCCATCCTGGTCACAGGCCAGGTCATTCCTCTGCTCCAGAATGTGTTCCAGGGCTACCTGAAGCTTCCGGGGCAGAATAGAATCCTCGTCCTCCATCTGTAAGGCAGGAGATACAGTGAGCGCAGCTACATCCGACAAGGTGTGTGCCAGCCACATGTCTGGGCAGGCCGCTGAGCTCATAGTTTAAACTTTGTTGACACAAAGTCTCACCTTGTAGCCCTGGCTGGTCTGGGACTCCCTCTGTAGACCAGGCTGGTCTCAAACTCATAGAGGGCTGGGATCAAAGGTGTGTACCACCACACCCGGTTTTTTGTTTTGTTTCCCTTTGAGACAGGGTTTCCTGGCTGTCCTGGAATTTGCTCTGTAGACCAGGCTGGCTTCAAACTCAGAGAACTCTGTCTGTCCCTGCCTATAAGAAGTTTGCTACCACCACCCAGCAGACTTTTTTAAAGTACTCAATTATTTAGAGTGTGTGTACTTCTCTTGTTCCACCATGTAGGTTCTGAGGATTGAATTCAGGTCATCAGGGTCTATGGCAAGAGCCTTTACTCTCTGAACCATCTTATCCGCCCTCAGCTCCTAACGTAGTAGGAGCTGTGAAGAACCACAGATTTCAGGTTCAAATCTCCACTCTAGCTTTTACAAGTTGTGAGAGCCACCTTGTGTTCATTTGTAAGATGGGCTGTCTGTCAGTATGAGTTTCGTCTTAGAGACTGAAGTCCACGCAGTTCTCTTGCAAAAGTGCTCAGTGGTAGCAGTAGCTGCTTCTCACTGCCCTCACGCTGAAGGGAGGCCAGGCTCACTGAGAGACCTGGCCCGGGACAGTACCAGTGTAATGCAAAGCTGCATTGAGTAGTGGTGTACTGCTGGAGCTGGTGGTACCAGGCAACATAACCACTCAGTCAAAAATAAAAGTGTATTAGTTTCTCTTATGAGGAAAATACTTTAGGATCAGTACAGAAAGCAGATCAAAGTGTATGGTGTTGAGGGTCTATAATACCAGTAATCCCAGGTCAGGCCAGCCTAGCCTATACAGTGAGATCCTGGCTCAAAAGGCAAAGTCTAAATGACAGAACAACCACCAGCCCCAGTTCCAGCACCACCTCCATCATGAATGCCTATAAATAATTTTAAACCAGTCCCTCTGTTTCCAGTCTCCCTCCCAAGATAAGCATACATATTTTGGTAGGTTTTCTTATCAATCTGTAATTTGGGAGGACAGGGTGTCACTGTGTAGCCCTGACTAATCTAGAACATATATACCAAGCTAACCTTGAACTCACAGAGAACACCCCCCACACACACATAGATACACACACTCCTGAGCGCTGGGACTAAAGGTGTGTGCCACCACGCCCAGCTTCTATCAATCTTTTAAAGGTAAGAACACATATAATTTTCTTTCTACTTGTTTCTTTTATCTTTATCTTACTTTTCTTAGGGAAAAAAACAATAGAATCAGGCTGGGGAGTGATACCCCATGGTAGAGTTTGTTGTCTAGCATTTGCAAGCCTGGGATCTATGTCCAGCACCAAAACAAGCAGAGACAAAATCAAACAAAACACCAAACTAAAACAAAAAATAGCAAAAATAATAAAAAAAACAGATAATTTTGTATCTCTTCAGACACACCAGAAGAGTACCTCAGATCTCATTACAGATGGTTGTAAGCCACCACGTGGTTGCTGGGAATTGAACTCAGGACCTCTGGAAGAGCAGTCAGTGCTCTTAACCTCTGAGCCATCTCTCCAGCCCCCTGTATCTCTATTTCTTTATGATTTTTTTTTCTGAAGGTCTCTATAACCTAGGCTGGCCCAGTACTCACTATCCCACTGTGCGGCCCAGTTGGCTTTAAATTTAAAGCAATCCTCCTGCCTCCTCCTCCTGAATGAAAGGATTATTGGGAGGTATCATCATGCCTGGATGTTCCCTGATTCTTTTTTTTTTTTTCAATTAAAAATTATTTAGTTTAACTTTCTGTGTATGAATGCTTTGTTGGGAACTGAACCCTGGTCCTCTGCAAGAGCAGCAAGTGCTCTTAACTGCCGAGTCAGCTCTTCTGCCATCCCTCTCCCCCATTAAAAACTTAAGCTTCATATTTTAAAATTATGTGTAAGTGTATGTCCATGCGTGGGTCTGTGCGTGTGAGCACAGAACACAGTGACTGAAGAGGCCAGAGCTGTTGAATCCTTTGAAGCTGGAGTCAGAGGTGGCAGTGAGCTGCCTGACGTGGGTACCAGGGAAAAAACCTTGAATTCATCAAACACTCATATAAGCAGTGTGAACTTGTCATTGCTAAGCCATCTCTCAAGCCTGTGCCCCGATGATTAACTGGTTGAAGCTTGTGCAGATGAAAACCAGTCTTTGCTGATGCCTTCCTCTTCACTGCCTCATCCTTGGCTGGCCTTGGCCTGGGCTGGTCCCATGGTCCAGCTGAGCTAGCAGGTTCAGGCTTACTACAGACCCTTTCTGGAGCTGGAGTTGGGCTCTCTGGAAGAAGAGAAGGCACAGGAGCAGCAGGTGGAGCTGGGTCTCTACTCACCTGTCTGAGGAACCTGTCATTGATGAGATCAACCACAAGGACCTACAAGACAGAAGAAACGGGATGAGTATTGTCACTAGGGTTTCTGGGTAAAGATGGATGTGTCATTTTCCTCCTCCTCAGCACCGGAGATGTGAAGAATGTGTGTGTGTCTGTGTTCTGACAGGGAATAGGCGAATGGACCAAGCTAGTCCTGAAGGCTAGGACACACACATGTCAGCAGCTGATTCCCAGCCCTGTTTGGTCCATGCCGGGGCTTCCCTGTCGTTGGTTTGTTTGTGGGTTACAGAGGTGGGACAAAAGTTGCTAATCTGCACCTCTCCATGCTGGGGAATTCACCTTTTTATCCCTGAGATATCCACTGAACCTGCTAGTTCTTCAGAGGGAAGAGGAATGGGGTCTGGGGAACACTGTCAGGCTGCAGGCTGTGTGCCTTTGTCAGTTACAGTGTTTTGAGGGAGCACTCTCTCCTTAGTGTGGGTTGAGATATAGGACCAGCAAAAGGGTGAATGACCTACATTGGGTACAAAGCTTAAGGACACGCTTACATGCTGCTTCTGAGGGTAGACCCTCATGCAGACCCTAGCTTAGGTGGGACACTATGATAGAGGGAGAACAGGGTTGGATGGCCTGCCTGGCCACAGTTGGAAACAGGCTTTGTATGCTGAGAGCCACATAAACTCCTTGCCTTCACACAATCAAAGGCCAGCACCCCAAGCCCTCGGATAATGGAGGGCAGATGGACTGACTGGCATCCTCACCACGGTCAAGCTGAACAGCAGAATTTGGCTCTTGTTTCCTACTCTTGACTCCTGGGGTCCCAGACACAGGGCAGGTCAGACACTATTTAAAAAGGACTGAGTGATTGCAGAGGTGCCACACGCAACTTCCCGTGCTTGCACACTAAACTATAAATCCTGGCTGTTATCACAACAATGTGGTTAATTTTGCAGTGTTTTGTTATGCAGCCCAGGCTGACTTCAAACATGAGATCCCCCTACCTTGCTTGGTGAGTGCTGGGGTGCAGGAATGTAACACTCACACCCAGCTTTGTGGCTCTAGTTCTCCCTCCCTTTAATTCCAGCTTTTATTCATTATTGTTTCTTAGACTAGGGGCTAGACCTAGAGGTTTGTGCATGGTACACAGGCACTCTATCACAGAGCTAATTCCCTGTCCCTGTTCTCCCCTCTCTCTTCCGTGTGTGTGTGTGTGTGTGTGTGTGTGTGTGTGTGTGTGTGTACTATAGCATGCATGTGGAGGTCAAGAGCACAACTTTCAAGAGCCAGTGTTCTCTTTTCAGCAGGTGACGCTCGGAGGATTGAACATCAGGCCTGGCACTGAACCATCTTGCCTGTCATGCCCTGTGTTTTTTGTTTTTGTTTTTGTTTTTTTAATGGCATAGCTAAGTCCTTGCCTACTCTGTCATTAGTTCAAGCACATATTCCAGATACTGCTTTCTCTGCCCAGTAGAGGGAGAAAGGATGGCTATGTCTGATGTCAGGGCTTCGAAATGGCTGCTGATACAGGCCATGCCATTTAGAGGGGAAATGATTGATGAGAGACTCTGGGAAGGGACTGCCACAGAGCAAGCCCTGGCATCTTCCCACTCCTGCCCAGCACTCCCCTCCTCGTTGTGTGGCCTGGGGAACTGGGGTGCAGGGCTCGTTGGCTCACCTCTTCCAGTGGCAGCTCCCTGAGCAGTGGCAGCGAGCTGGAGAGCAGCCCGATGAGGAAGGGCGTGGGCGAGCACACTATGTCGATCATGGCAGGTGGCAACACCGGGATGTAGGTGTGCTGCCAGCTGAAGGGGTAGATGAGTGCTACCATGGCATGGCAGCATTTGGACAGAGTGCTGCAGGGGACAGACAGAAAGAAGCTGGCTCAGTGTGGGTGAGGGCGGGGCTTCAACAGCAGAGGCTAGGGAAGAGGACCGGGATCATCCCAGAGGGGCACTGGTTAGAATAAATGGTTCTCAAATGATCACAGCCAACACATCTACCATAAAAAAAGTGTCCAGCTTCAGCAGCCATGAGAGAAACACAGGTCAAACCATGCTGAGATTCCCTCTTCCCCCAGTCAGAATGGCAGTCATAAGAAAAACGGTGAATGCGCTTACCACACAAGATGATGACCCAACTTTGGTTTCCAGAAGCCACAGCGAAGAAAGACAATCAGGCTCCTGAGAGCTTTCCTCTGACAACCACACATGCATTGTACATGTACCTTTTTTTTTTTTTTTTAATATTTCACACTAGGTGCGGCAGCATACACCTTTTTTTAAAATTACTTATTTGTTTTATGTATATGAATACACTGTAGCTGTCTTCAGACACACCAGAAGAGGGCATTGGATCCCATTACAGATGGTTGTGAGCCACCATGTGGTTGGTGGGAACTGAACTCAGGACCTCTGGAAGAAGAGCCAGTGCTCTTAACCACTGAGCCATCTCTCCAGCCCCCATACATGTACTTTAATATAGACATAAAAACAATAAACCAAAAAACCAAGCCAAATACCAGCTGAGCACAGTGGCACACATCTTTAATCTCAGCACTCGGGAGAGAGTGGATCTCTGTGGGTTTCAGGACAGCCTGGTCTACACAGTGAGTTCCAAGACAGCTAATAATACATGACAGGTTCAAAAAACAAAAACAAGCCTGGGGGTGCTGCTCATGCCTTTAATCCCAGCACTTGGGAGGCAGAGGCAGGCGGATTTCTGAGTTCGAGACCAGCCAGGTCTACAGAGTGAGTTCCAGGACAGCCAGGGCTACATAGAGAAACCCTGTCTCAAACAAAACAAAACACCAAAATCAAACCATTACACATCAAACAGAACAAAACTCATAAAAAAACAAACAAAACAAAACAATGAGTCCAAATAACAAATACCATAAGGATGAGGACAAAGAGAACCGCTTTACACTGTTGGTAGAAAGGTTACCGACTATAGGAGTCAAAATGAGCTTCCTCAAAAAGCTAACGATAGCTCCACCATTCTACTGGCTATTCCACTCCCATGCGTTTACCCAAACGAGTCCAAACCAACCTTTTACAGAGCTATTTCCACAGCAATGTCTACTGAGCGCTATTCACAAGAACTACGTATGTCGTGGAACTAATCTCAGCATTCAAAAACAGAAGAATGGACAAGAAGAATGTGGTAAATTTCATTTCTTTTTTCTTCTGTTTTGTTCTCCCCCTCCCTCCCTCCCAAGTCAGGGTTTCTCTGTATATCTCTGGCTATCCTGGAACTCATTATGTAGACCAGGATAGCCTCGAAGTCAGAGATCCGACTGTCTCTGCCTCCCCAAATGCTGAGATTAAAGATGTGTGCTCTCATTGGTTGACCTGTAAATGTAAATTTTATTTCTGTGTTTGTGTGTTCTGCCTGCATGTGTGTCTATACATCACATGTTTCTGGTGCCCTCACAGGTCAGAAGGAGTCAGATCCCCTGGAACTGGATTTACAGATAGTTGTAAGTCACCACGGGGTTCTAAGAACTGAACCTGGGTCCTCTGTAAGAGCAGAAGTTGTCTTAGTCACTGAGCCAACTCTCCAGCCCCTTTAATGTGTGTGTGTGTGTGTGTCTTGTATAGAACAAAGTTGTGTCTCTTCCAGGAAAATGGATGCAACTAGAAATCATCAATCATATTAAAGAAGACAAACATATTTTTCTTTTGGTTCCTGGATTTTATATAGACACATAAGACCCTGTATGTATATGTCACATGAAAGTGGAAGCAAAGGTGTCTGGGGGACAAAGGGCACCTATGGGTGGGAGGTGGGGGAGGGGTGAGAAAAGGGAGGCCAGGGGCTGTGGGAGAGGATACTCAAACAGCGTATGCTGTATGAGAATAAGTCAAACCCATCAGTGCCTCAAACTAGCGTATCACGTCCCTTGGCCTGAGCGTGGCTCATAGAACACACTCTGAGATGCTACAAGAAATGGCTTCAGGGACCGCCTCCAGCCCTGTGTAACTTATGAAAGAACTTTTACATTTGAGGTCACAGGTTCCACCCCTAGTACTGCAGAAATGACTGATGAATAAAGTCCTTTTATATTAAAGAACCGTCTCAAGTAACCAGCCAGATGACCCTGAACTTCTGCCTTCGTATGCCAGGATTACAGGCATGTGTATGCCTATATATCTGTGTGTAAACCCCATGACCCATTGATGAGATTCTGGGAGTCAAGGGGGTTCAGGGCCTGTGCACACTAGGCAAGTGCTCTACCAGTTGAGTTACATCCACAGCCCCTTAAGCTGTCAAGGAGTCTCAAGCTTCCTTTTTATTTTTAAATTTTATTTATTCATTTATTTATTTGAGACAGACTTTCTCTGTATAGCCCTGGCTGTCCTGAAACTCACTCTGTAGACCAGGCTGGCCTCAAACTCAGAAATCCACCTGCCTCTGCCTTCCAAGTTCAAGTTTCCTTTTTAATAGTTTCCTTTTTAACCTACCAGTACAAAGGAAGAACTGAACCCAGAGCCTGTTTTCTTTCTTTCTTCTCTCTCTCTCTCTCTCTTTCTTTCTTTCTTTCTTTCTTTCTTTCTTTCTTTCTTTCTTTCTTCCTTCCTTCCTTCCTTCCTTCCTTCCTTCCTTCTTTCCTTCCTCCCTCCCCCCCTCCCTCCCTTCCTTCCTTCTTTCTTTTTTAAAAGAAAGGGTCTCAGGGTCCTAGGCTGGCTCAGACTTACTGTGTTGCTAAGGTGGGGTTTGTGAGCCCCCCATCCTTGTGGCTCCACCCTCAGTGCTGGGATTCAGTGAACACTGGGACTGGAGGTACGCACTGCCACACCCAGTCTCTTAAGTACTTTTGACTCCAGGAAAGTTTTTGAATCACAAGGTTTAGATCTGGATGCAATCCCAGTGACAGCCCTCACATTCTTCTTTAGAGACAGGGTCTCGCCATGCAGCTTACTCTGACCCTGAACCCCAGATCCTCCGAGTCAGTTTCCAGAGTTCTGGGATGTCAGGCATGTGGCACCTTAACTGGTTTTGGGTTTACCTGGTTTTAAATTTTGTATCTAAAGACACTGAGCCCTAAGAAATTTAAGGTAAACTCGAGGGCAGCTAGGGATCATGAGCCTAAGAAGGCAAACGTTTGGGGGTCAGGGAGTGTCCATGGGAGCAGGGAGGGATGCTGGAAGGAAGAAAGGGAAAGAGGGAGGGATGGAAGGAGACGCAGAGAGACAGAGGCCCTGGGGAGGACAGCCTGTGTGCTTTCTCAGCCATTGCCACAGAAAAAGAAACCTACTTGACCTTTTCTCCAAATCAGAAAAAAGAGTAGCTGCCCTTTTCCTGTCAGTCTCATCCTCAGGAGAAGGCTGCTCTGTCTACTGCTATAGCATGCTGTGATGCCTTTAAAATCCCTCTGCTGCCATCAGGGACTTCAGCAAACCAGGTGGAAGGGAAGTGGAGAATATAGTTGGACCAAGGCTAGGAAAACCCACCAGTCCATGAGGATGCTAGGTGCACAGGTTGGGTGAAGAAGGGTTAGAAAGAGAGAGATGAAATTCACTCCCCAACAGGATGCTGAGTGCAAGATCCACTGTATCCAACTTCCCTTTTCCTCACAGTGCTAAGAACAGTATGAACCCAGGGCCTCAGGCACGCTACATCCCAGCTCCGTCTACAGTTCTGCAGGAGACACTGGAGAAGGACAGGGCGCAGCTGGGTAACATGTAGGTAGGGGCTGCTATTCACAGCCATTTCTTGAAAGGCTTGTTCAGGATTTCCTCTGCTTAAAGGTCAGAGTCTTTATCACAGCTGAGGCCCAAACTGATACCAGGTTATCATTAACAACACCTCGTTAGCCAGACGGGAGGGAGGGAGGGAGGGCAAGGAGCAGGCGGGACAACAGGCAGGCAGTTGCCAGAGAGTTCATTTTTCTTGCTTCAGCCCATTCGCTACCTTAAACAATTCTCTTCTGTGCACCAAGGAAAGGTTGGATTCTGTAATTACACGGGTGGTGGCTGCCCGTTCTCGAACATAAGTGGCAGAGAAGAAATGAAGGACTCTAAGAACAGCTCGTGATTTTTCCAATTACTGCAGTAAGTGCTGATGGAATTTTGCAGGCATGGGTGGGGCAGAGGGTGGTGCTGCAGGGAAAGGGGAAAATGGAGCCTGGGGGGGGGAACTCTTGGAGTGAGCCAGGGCAGGGCTCAAGCGCCTCACTGAACATCGGCTGTTGCAGAAGAGGCATTTGTGAAGGATGGCCAAGGAGAGCCATCTCACAGCTGGCTCCCATTACTGTGGGGGTGGAGGAGCTGCCAAGCTCCCACAGCTGCGACCAATTGTGCAGAAGTGGGGGAGGGAAGAGAATGCCCCAGTGGGAAGGTGGCTGGGCCAGAGGGCTCAGTGATGGACGCAGGTGAGAGGGGGTCAGGCCCCAAGATGTTTAGTACTGGGAGGTGGTTCCTAAGGGCTGAGGCATTGTAGTAGAACATCAGCATGCATTTGTGAGAGTTAACATCTGGAAATGTTTCAGTTCTGGGTGCTTGGGTTCCTGAATTAGACACCCAGGAACAGCTCAGATGATGACTCAGTAGGTACCCAGAACAATGCGCAATGCATCTCTCCCGCTGCACGCTATTTCCAAGAACAGAGGTGAAGGGCAAAACTCAGGTTGTCCTGCAGATGAGGAAACCTCCTCCCAGGGGAGTGTGTCACCAAGCAAGACTGCCATGTTTCCCTGACTGAACCTTTAACTCTCAAGTAACATGTCACTGAGTTTAAAAGGCACACAGGCTGGCTCCTGAAAGGTCTGGTTCTGCTGTCTTCTGTGTGACTTCAGAAAGAGCCCTTCACTACCTTAGGTCCCCAGTTTTCCCCTACGGTAGATGGGAGCTGGCCTAGGTGAGTCCCAGTGTCCCCTCCAGCTCTCGAACCCCCACACTCTGAATCTGTACAATGGCACATCCAGGGGCTAGAAACGGGAGCTTTCTCCTGAGGTCACAAAATGAGATCCAGGCTTGTTAGCGTTCCTGGATCAAGGAACAATGGTGACGTTGCACTGGGAGGGACAACAAGATAACACTGGTGTCTGTGAGAGTCCTTAAGCAGAAGGCCTGACAGAGGCAGCGTGACTTGGGTGGGCACTGACTTCAAGGAAAGAGCTGGGACGAGTCCCTGCGAAGGACACTTAGTGATGGGTTAGAGGACAACAGCATTTATGTACAGCTTTGTTAGTCTCTAAGCTGTGCCCTAAAAGCCAGCTTTCTGGTGTTCATCTTACAAACCAAGGGAGTTCACATTTAGTTAGAATGTGCCCACCCCTTTTGAGACAGGATCTCATATATCCCATGGGCTTTGAATTATGTAATGAGAACTGACCTTCTCATTCTCCTGCTTTTACCTCCTGAGTACTGGGCTACAGGTGTGGGCCCCTGTGCCTGGCTTCATTGGGTGTTGGGGATTGGAACTCAGGAGTTGGTGCATACTAGCCCAGTATTCTACCACCCAAGCTACATCTCCAGCTAGTGATATTTACTAACTGCTTTTCAGTGCTGGGAACTGAAGCAAGAACCTTCATAGGTTAGGCAAGCACAACATTCTATTTTCCTGGCCCATGACTTTACAATGTACTATCATGTTATTAAAATACTTTCTTTCCATACAGTTTTGCTAAACTAGACTCTTGTCAACCACTCTGAGAACGTGCCAGGCCCTCAAAAGTATAGTATTTTGGGTGCCAGAGCACCAAGGTGGTGGTTACCACCATTGCTTGCAGGCAGGCCTTGGACAAACTCGTCTTCTGAGA
The DNA here is from genome assembly GCF_004785775.1 of Grammomys surdaster. Classification (NCBI taxonomy): domain Eukaryota; kingdom Metazoa; phylum Chordata; class Mammalia; order Rodentia; family Muridae; genus Grammomys; species Grammomys surdaster. Next base: position 6,612,778 of record NW_021604631.1, read on the forward strand.
TGGCAAACATGATTGAGTGTAGCTGGGTACAGAAGACATACAGGACCTCACTGAAGTTATGGAAACTGAGGCAATGAACTAAGAGGAATGAACAAAAGAATGAATACACACAGCTACACGTGGACCTATTTGTGTAGTGACCCGTGTGTGAAACCCAAGGTTCAAACACCATTGTCAAGACTTGGTCACTGTATCCCACTCATCCTTAGCTGGGAGACAAACCTTCAATTTATGATTCTTACACTGTTAAAAAGATAGAATATGCCGGGCGGTGGTGGCGCACGCCTTTAGTCCCAGCACTTGGGAGGCAGAGGCAGGCGGATTTCTGAATTTGAGAGTTCGAGGCTAGCCTGGTCTACAGAGTGAGTTCCAGGACAGCCAGGGCTACACAGAGAAACCTTGTCTCAAAAAACCAAAAAGAAAAAAGAAAAGAAGATAGAATATTAAATATTAAACACTCTGTCATCTAAAACTTTTATACAAACTTGCTTATTGTGTGCAGCCATGGCCTATAGTTGCTGAAGGTTTTTAGAGCTGACACTAGTAAATAAGAAACAAAATATTTATCATAAAGAAAATGAAGACGGGTATAAGGAAATATTTATCTGGGTTGTTCTGGAGACAGAACAAGCCATCATAACAGCATTCTTTGCTTTCCATCTGTCAAGCTTGAGCTAGACAGAGCCTTTAGAAACACTCAATGTCCACCCTAAAGATGAAACAGAGCAAGAATGTTATTTTAAATGTGATAGGTTTTTGGCTCAACTTAAAACCCTTCTGTAACTCAGAGTGTTTGCCACCGACTCCCTGCAAGTTTCTCTCCAGTGCTCAGACTCCCCAGTAAAGATAACTAAATGCACTGGGGGGTCAGCCTGGGGAGAGGGAGGAGAGTGCTGAGGGCAGCTAAGGCCCACCACAGATGTCACAGGGTCACTCCCTGGGTTTGTCATCTATGGTGTTCTCATGCTCTGCTTGGTGACCTCACTGAGACTGGGGCACAGAAGGAAGGAAGAGGGGTAGATTCTCCCGTCCACTCTCAGCTGAACAGGATTGGGATCCATGTGTGTCCAGCAGAGGAGTGTCTCAGATGAAGGTGACAGCTAGGACTATGCTAATGCTTTCCTTCTCAGAATCTTCCAGCTCAAGAAACGGCCAGCCTATCCCCAGCCCCTTGCTTGTTAAGGCTTGGACAGAGAACCTTCAGTTCCCTATGGCTACTACCCCAGAAGTCTAACAGAAACGAGTAGATCCTTTTACCAGGCCTGTGAGTCAGAGAATCTTACGGAACATGGTTGTCAGGAGACTTGGAGGCTCTTGACTCATGGGGTTGGATCACTGCAGATCTGAGAGAAACCTGAGGGTCTCCCAGTCAAACCTACCCACTGGGGGCCCTCGTGAAGGCCACCAAGAGAAGGAAGGTTCCAAAGAAAAATACTTAGCTTCCGTAGCCACAAGTGAATGGAAAAGAACCTTACACTTTTTCAAGACAGGCTCTTGCTACGTTGACAAGACTAGCCTGAAACTCAGCCAGTCTACCTCAGCCGCCTCATACTGGATTACAGGCAGCATGCACCACCAGACTCACAAAGGACTCACAGACTCACATGGCCCACCTGACAAAGACTTCCTGCATTTCTGTGGATGTACAGGGCCCCAGAATCTGTCCTTTCACCCCTCCCACCACTGCAGGGCAGCTCCTAGCTCCCCTACATTGCCTCCAGTGCCAGGCAGCTCTCCTGTGCCTAAGGAGGGCATAAACTCCACCACATTCCTGCTGCCTTCTCCTCCCCTGCTGCAAAAGAACCGTGTACCCCTCTGCGGACTGCCCGCAGAAGCCGCAGAGGGCAATTTAAGTGCCTCTTCTCTGCCGTAGGCTGTTCACAGAGAGTGCAGCTCCAAGAGCAGACTACATGGAAGGCGAGGTGAGGAGAAAAAGACCAAAGGCTTTCCTGGAAAGAATGCTGAGGCCCCAGGGCAGAGCCCACTCAGGTACATGGGGATCTGCTCAGAGGGCTTGGCTAGCATCCAATCTGCCCACTCAGAAATCCGTCCAGGAGAGGGGCAGGTGGATCGTGCCCTTTTCTTGGCACTTGGGTAGAATGTTTCCTCTGGTTTTCTAACATCCTGAGCCCATGTTGCCCTTTAAACATTTCCTCCCTACCTTTTCTGTCAGTGTACTCTGACCAGAAAATTCATACTTGGTGCTTGGCTGGCCTGCTCGGCTCCAGCTGCTCTCAGGTCCTGGGCATTTTCTCCAGCTTCGCCTCCCCTAGTCTAACATCTTCTTTCCCGAGGCAGTCCCCGGGGGCCGTGTCCCGAACTCCACTCTTGGCAGGTGCTGCGTTTACTTAGCTGCTCTCCACTTCTTGCCAAGGCCTTTCTGAAATCCATCTTTTTCCTCTTCCCCAAATCCAAGCCTTGAGAATCCAAGGGAATAAGGGGCTGCAGGGAAAGGGGAGTGGGCCTTCCGGAGCATGGATATAGTTACCACAGTGCAGATGAAATCTGATCCTGGTCACTAAAGGGTTATCACTCATCCCTGGCTTCCAGAGCCCCAACATTGAGAACTCTCTGTGTGAATTCCCCAGTGCCCAGGAGTTTGGAGAGCTGCCAGCTCCTAGCACTGGCTACAGGGTGGAGACAGGGCCTGCTTCCTGAGCTGACAGAGATGCGCAGGGAACACAAGGATGGTGACACTTAAAAGTGAACAGAAAGCTCAGCGGTGAGGTGGGGGCAGCCAGGGAATGCCCACACGGCAACGGTCCAAAGAGGAGTGTCATGAAGGTGACCAGACGGATGCATTGAGCACAGGGCTGGATTGCTGACCCCTCCCAGCCCCCTGATGAATTCCATGTTGAAACACGTTGGCCTTTTCATTCTTCCGTCCCTTTTTTCTTCCCTCCTTTTGTTCCCTGTAGCAGCTCAGTCATTTCCTCTCCATACCACAGACAGCGCCGCTCTTCTTGTTAGTTCCTGGTGTGTCTTCCCTCCAGATGGCCTCCACTATTTCGGCTGTTGGTGGTCCCCTTCTTGGCTTTTCCTGGTTCACATATTCTCCCATAGGTTCTAAAAAGCTCCAGGTCAGTGTTTTAGAATTTTTTTTTAAACATACATTCATTGTGTGAGTATGTATGTGTGCATGCATACACACATGTTGGAAATCAGAGAACAACTTTTCGGGAGGTGGTTCTCCCCTTGCACTGTGTAGGCCCTGGGGATTGAACTCGGGCTGTCTAGCTTGGTGGTGGGCTCCTTTATCTGCTGAGCTTGTAAATGATTTTATTTGTTTTTTTTGTTTGTTTGTTTGTTTTTTGTTTTTTCGAGACAGGGTTTCTCTATGTAGCCCTGGCTGTCCTGCTGTCCTGGAACTCACTCTGTATACCAGGATAGCCTTTGTTTTGTTTTTTGAGATAAGGTTTTACTATGTGGTCCATGGTGCCCTGAACTCCCAGAGGTCTGCCTGCTTCTGCCTCCAGAGTTCTGGAATTAAAGGGCTGAGATCATAAAAATGTTGGAACCATTCCTCTGCTAGAGTCCAGAATCAAGATTTACTTACTTATTATGTATACCGTATTCTGCCTGCCAGAAGAGGGCACCAGATTGCATTATAGATGATGGTGCACCTCCAAGGCTTGCTGGGAATTGAACTCAGGACCTCTGGAAGAACAGCTAATGCTCTTAACCTCTCAGCCATCTCTCCAGCCCACCAATCCAAATTCTTATTTCCTTCTGGATCTTCTTTGATTTGTGATGTGGCCTTTTGAATCAGAGGATATGTTCATTGGCATATGAATAGCATCCTATGGAACAGAAGTAGGGGAGTGTGTGTGTGTGTGTGTGTGTGTGTGTGTGTGTGTGTGTGGTGTTTGATTTCTATGGTTTAGTTTAATAACAAACAGGAAAGGGATATCTTGGGTAAGTCTGTAACCTTCCACCTAGTCTTGTGGTCTTCTCCTGAGTTGGACTTTCTCTTCTCTGTCTGCTCATCTCTTCCTGCCCAACCTAGTTCTCCACTCCAGTCAGGGAGCTGCTTCACAGTTCCTGAGGGTAACTTGTTCTGCCTCTACTGATTCCATGCCTTCACACAGACAGCTCCTTCTGCCTGCAACATGCTCTTAGTTTCAGACTGACTGTTCCACACTGGAAAGGAGTGGTCTCTGTCATCTCCTGAACTCACTGCCCCTAACAAGCCCTCCCACCATGGTTTAGTGTACCTCCTGGTCCCCCAACAGAATGAGAACTCTGGAGGGCAGGTCCATGCTCTCATAGGAGAGAGTGCCTAGTTCACAGTGAAACACATGGAAAGCAGCCCACATGCCAGAGAGGTCCTCCCTCCCTTTACCTTATGAGTGAGCCTCACAGGCCTCCAGGTCATCCTTGTTTCCCAGAACCCATTTACACATACTATCAGAAGTAGCAGAAGTTGGTACCTGAGTTTGTCTGCAATGAAGATGACCCTCCTTTCCAGAAGTAGGGAGGCAAAAACACTGACCAAGTGTCGGACGCTGAGGGAGGAGAACAGAGACTCGAAGTCCACGTGCTCTAGCCGGGAGTCCAGCGGTCGGCATAGCTCAATCACCTGCCAGGGAACAGGAGTAGCTACTATGGTGGGCTCACACAGCAGGCCTCCCTGGGCTCTGGGGCCTGTGCACAGGGGATCCACTAGCATGGGAAAGGGAAAGGAAAGGAAGGAAAACAGAAGGGAGTGGAGAAGGAGGTATGTGAGAGAAGCAAGCAGCTCATGCTCACTTGACGAGAGCTTGAACAAAGGAGACAAGGAAAATAGATGCAGTGTCCATGGCCCTTGGCCATACTAGGAGCCTCCTCCTGGAAGAGCATATCTGCATGGCCCTTGGATGGCTTACATAGCAAACTGACCTAGCCTTCGAGTCCTGGAGAAAATCCTGTCTTCTGAAGGCCTGTTTCTGCTAGAAGGAAATCCTAGGCCTATGCATATAGCCCCGGTTGGCTTCAAATTTTCTTTTCTTTTCTTTTTTTTTTTTTGAGACAGGGTTTCTCTGTGTACCCCTGGCTGTCCTGAAACTCACTCTGTAGACCAGACTGGCCTCGAATTCAGAAATCCAACTGCCTCTGCCTCCCAAGTGCTGGGATTAAAGGCGTGCGCCACCACCGCCCGGCGGCTTCAAATTTTCTATGTAGCTTAGAGTGCCCTTGATCTATCTATCTATCTATCTATCTATCTATCTATCTATCTATCTATCTGTCATCTATCTATCTATTATTGTGTCTGTGATGTGTGTATGAGTTCAGGGACATATGTGCCAAGGCACATACATATATGAAGGTCAGAAGACAACTTTGAGGATCCAGTTCTGCCCTTCTACTATGGGTTCCAGTCATTGGCTTGAGTAGTTGGTGCTTTAAAAAATATTATCTTTTATGTGTATGGGTGTCTCTCCTGCATGTATGTGTACCATGGACATGCAGTGCAGTACCCATCCAGGCCATTAGATCTCATGGAACTGGAGTTACAGGTGCTTGTGAGCCACCATGTGGGTGCAGGGAATTGAACCTGGATCCTCTGGAAGAACAACTGACACTCTTAACCACTGAGCCATCTCTCCAGCCCTATGGCCTTGAACTCTTGATCCTCCTGCCTCCATCTTCTGGAGGCTGAGATTACAGTTCCAATCACTTGCGTGTGTTTTCCTAGCTTTTAAGCTTGCTATGTTTTATCGTTTTATCCCGTACTGTCTGATGGGATCCTGGATTTATTACAAGTAGCATGTCTGAGTTTCTAAGTTTCTCTGTAAAGAGCAGGCTTTGGCCAAGTTTTTGAGTGGACACTAACTTTTCCTCAACCACAGCCATCCACTGAGAACTCTCCCTACACTGGGGCTCCCTTACTCCTAACCTTCAGGTACAATTCCATGGTCAGCTAACTACACTTGGATGGGGTGGTTTTGGGTTCCCAACAACTGCTCAGCACTGGACAGCTGGGTTGATCTGGTATGTTCCTGGTGCACCCTCATCTCTTCTGTGTCTAGAAGCAACTGGTTTCCAACGAGATTCAAGGCTGGCAGAAACCAGTGCTCTCATGTTTACAGGGATGGATGATGTGGGAAGAGAGCTGAAAGCATACATTGTCATCAGGTCCCAGGGTCTGGCCAGGTCAAGGACAGGCTTTGAAGCCTAGGGTAGATATCAGGTACACCCGAGACGGTCTTCACTAAAAAAGCTACAAAGTGATGCAGGCCCAAAACATGAACAGACCTAAATAAGACTGAAGACTGACTCTGGGCTTCGAAAAGAAGCCAACGATGCACAGTGCACATCTATAGAAAAACCTCATGCTGTACAGCATGGCTCTTGCTGACTGCTCCCAGGAGTAGAGCCTGGGCTGGATCGAGTGGACTGAGGGTGGGTGTAGAGGACTGACCACTGAATTGGATGCCCTGCTGAAAGACACAGCCTTTCCAGGCTCGGGGATGCGGCTGGCTGGACCACCTGTTCTTGGGATAGGAAATGAGTCTGAGAGCTTACCTCAGTTCCCGAGCCCGGCAGGAAGTTCTTGACAATGATGGTTTTGCCGAGGGCTGGGAAAGGGGCTTCCATGACACTCCTCATGAGGGGCTGCACCAGGGCAGGGGAGATTCCTCTTCTCTTTTCCACCTCATCCAAGATCTACGAGAATAAGAAAAGCACCTCAGCTCTGCTGAAGTCAGTTTGCTCAGTTCTGGTGTGGTGGACCTGCCAGAGCAGGTATGGGAGCTCATGAGGGGGTACTGACAGCCGATGGCTTCTTAGGGGTGTGAAGTTGGTTTTCTTTAAAGGTGTGGCTGGCCCCTGTGTGTTGACCCCTCTCCAGTGGATGGCCCCATACTCATGAGCGTATATAAGGATGACACAAACTAAACACAGTAGTTACTAAAAGACGAGAGTCAAGAGCACTGACTGCTCTTTTGGAGGATTTGAGTTTGATTCTCAGCACCCACGTGGTGGCTCACAGCTACCCTTAACTCCAGTTCCAAGGACTCTGACACCCTCTTCTGGCTTCCACTGTTTGCACATAGACATGCATGACAAAACCCCATATACATAAAAATAAATAAGTCCTAAAAACACCAACAACAATAACAACAACAAAAGCCAGTACAGTGGAACATGCCTTTAATCAAAGCACCTGAGAGGCAAAGGCAGGCAAAACTCTGTGACTTCCAGGCTAGCCTGGTCTACATGGGGAATTCCAGATTAGCCAGGGCTACATAGTGAGTCCTTATCATAAACAAATAAGCAAACAACAATAAAGGGTACATGAAGGGTGGGGGCAGAGGAGAGAACAGAGGTGGATCTCAGAAGGAGCTAGGGGGAGGAAGAGGAATGAACATGATTAAAAATATGTAACAGTTTCCACAAAGAATTAGGGGGAGCCCTGCAGTTTTTACCAGGGGCTTCTAGGTCTTTTACCATGTGACTTTGTAGTTCACACTATATATTATCAGGGAAGACACAGTTTCTTCTTGTTGCTTTGACATGTGACTTACTGACTAATCCATGTACATTTTTTATTCCTGGGCTTTGTGCGTAATAGGCACTGAGCTACAACTCTGACCCATGCAAACTTCCTCCCTCCTTTGTTCCTTTCTGTGTCTGTCTCTTCTTCAGGACACCAGTTCTTCTAGGAGTGAGCGACCCTGGCCATACCCTCCACTACCTTTTCTTTCTTGAACTAATGATGAGAGAAACAGATGAAGAAGTGAGGAGAGAGCAAAGAAACCGGGAGCAAAATACTAAGATGGAAAGAAAGCAAGAGGAGATGGGGCTGGAGAGATGGCTCAGAGGTTATGAACTCTGGCTGTTCTTCCAGAGGTCCTGAGTTCAATCCCCAGCAACCACACGGTGGCTCATAACTGTCTATAATGAGGTCTGGTGCCCTCTTCTGGCCTGCATGCATAAATGCAGACATAACAACGTATACACAATAAAGAAAAAGGAAAGGAGAAAGGAAAGGAGAAAGGAAAGGAGAAAGGAAAGGAAAAAGGAAAGGAAAAAGGAAAGGAGAAAGGAAAGAAAAGGAAGCATCAGGGATCAGAGATGGGGTGCTGCAAGAAATCGGAAAGGAAAAAGGAAAGGAAAAAGGAAAGGAAAAAGGAAAGGAAAAAGGAAAGGAAAAAGGGAAGGAAAAAGGGAAGGAAAAAGGAAAGGAAGCATCAGGGATCAGAGATGGGGTGCTGCTGTGTATGGGTGCCTCTTTCTGGGTCCCCTTGGGCTTGCTCTACTCTCCCACCCTCTCTCTGGGCAATTTCTCACCTTTGAAAAGAGGCTGAAGCATCCCAGTCGGCTCACAATGCAATAAACTTCAGGAAGCCGCTTCCCTTTGCCTCCAGGCTTTTGGGAGAGAAACATAAGGACACGTGAGTGTTAAGGTCCAGGAAGGTGGAACCCCAAGGCCCTGGAGCTATCATGTGTCAGTTGTGGAACACCCAGTAAGGCAGGCACTTGCTATCATGCCATTTTACCATCCAGACGTCTGTTAGATGACTGTATGCATTTTTGCTTTAAAAACACTTGTGGCATTTATTTACTTACTTACTTATTTACGCCACAGCTCGTGAGTGGAGGTCAGAGAAGAACTTGCAGGTAGGTCAGTTCTCTCTTTCCAAGACCGAGTCAGACACCCTGGAGCTGGAGTTATGGATGCCTGGGAGCCTTCAGGTGCATTCTGGGAATCAAATCTAGGGTCTTTGCAAAAGTAACAAGCACTCTAAGCCCCCAAGCCATATCTCCAGTCCAAGTGGTTCCCAGGAATCAAACTTAGGTCATCAGGTTTGGCAGCAAGCACCTGTACCTCCTGAGCCATCTAGACTGCCCTACTTTTATTCTTTAGAAGGACTCAGGTCAAGGGTTTAAATGCATGGGTGCTGAATGTGGCCTGGGGACCTGCTTCTCTGTAGCCCCTCCTACCAGTTGTTTGAGATGCAATGTCAGAATATCATAATCAGTACCCTCAATGAGAACTTATTTCTGAAGACCCTCCTGGGGAATCACTTTAAACTCATTTTCAAGGGAGAAGGACCAGTCGTTCTCAACACTTTAAAGCAACCACAGTAACACAAATATTCCTCCACTTACTCTCTCTGGTTGTTACCCTTGCTCTTTGTCCATCAAGTCAATGAATATTGCCACACAGTAGCCAATCCGTCCCTTTTCTTCCTTGCAATGGCTGGAGATAGAAACCAGGGCCACTGATGACCTATCTACACTTCTAACTCTTTTAAGCACATTTCTATGCCTGGCATCCTTGGAGGTCAGAAGACTAAGTCGGATACTCTGGAACTGTAGTTATGGATGGTTGGGAACCACCAGGTGCATTCTAGAATCCAAACCCAGGGCTTTTTGTTTTTTTTTTTTTTGTTTTTTTTTTTTTTTTGCAAAAGCAAGAAATGCTCTAATTCCCTGTGCTAGTCCCCCTACCTCCTGCCCCAGTTTCTGATTCTTTTTTTTCCCCCTTCCCTTCTCCCCCTCACTCTGGCCCTGCTCACTCATGTAAATACATTGTAGCTGTCTTCAGACACCCTATAAGCAGGCATCAGATCTCATTACTGATGGTTGTGAGCCACCATGTGAACTCATGACCTCCGGAAGAGCAGTCAGTGCTCTTAACCGCTGGGCCATCTCACCAGCCCCAGTTTCTGATTCTTAAAGGTAAATATTCCAAAAGGGATATTTTTTACATTATTTGAATCTTCTCACCAACTATTCTGAAGGTTCTCATTCAGCAATCAAGGTCTGCTGAGGGTTGTTCTATGACAAAGGAAATTTGGCTCAAGTAAAGAAAGATCTTTAATTTGGGGGGAAAATCAATGAAGTATTCTCTTCCTTTTTTGTTTCTTCAAGACAGGGTTTATCTGTGTAACAGTCATAGCTATACTGGAACTCATCCTTCTGCAGACCAGGCTGACCTCAAACTCACAAGAGATCTACCTGTCTCTCTGCCTTCTGAGTGCTGAGATTAAAGGTGTGTGCCACAATGCCTGGCAGTGAAGTGTTGGAAATAATCTCTCTCTCCCTCTCTCCCCCTCTCTCTCCCCCTCTCTCTCTGTCTCTCTCTCTCTGTCTCTCTCTCTCTGTCTCTCTCTCTCTCTCTCTCTCTGTCTCTCTCTGTCTCTCTCTCTCTCTCTGCTGTGTCCCTGTGTGTCTGAGTGCATCTGTGTCTGTATAGTATGATTTGAGACAGTATGATTTGAGACAGGTTAGGACATGAACTCAGGAGCCCAACTTCTTAGGTACTGGGATTGCAGGTGCACATTACCAGGGCTTAGCCTTATCTGTGTTTTAACTCCCTGGCTAACTTTCCACCATCTGCTCCTTCTCCAGCAGCGCAAGTGACATCTGAGTGTCAGGGGCTGGCTCTCTGGGAAACTCTGGCTGAGCGAAAGGCAGAGTACTAACCAGTAGTCTTCGGCAGTAACCGAACCTTCTGCTCCCATCTTCTCCAGTTAAGACGAACGAGAACGTTTCACTGTGGTTGTAGAAACACAAACAGGTTATGAAGCACGACAAACCCCAAAGGACAGCCCCTACTGGAGAGGTGAAGTGGCAGTAAGTAAGGGGGAAAGGCCTGCAGGCCAACATCATAGGACACCGAAAGCCTCAAACACTCAGCATGAGCCTAATGAGTTTGGTGACTGCTGACAGCAATAGGCTCTAAAGCAGAAGTGTAAACAGATCCCAATCCTGGCTGCAGCTAGAGAGGCCACTGGAAGGCTTCCCGAGCCCTGTGTGGGTGAGGATGGACAACGGGCTGCTTCCCTAACTTCTCCCAGGTTAGGACTATATCTGGGAGGTCTGAAACACATAAAGCTGCAGACTGTGTGGAGGCTTCATAAACACCCACATAGAAGGGCACACCTTTTGTCTCAGGGAAGTTTAAAAAACCCACAGGGGAAATCTCTAGGCTGGTACCCATCAGGATTGCTTAACCCCTGAGTTACGACCTTCGTACCTCTGTCATCCAACTCTCCAAGGCTAAATATGGATGGGGCTGTTGGAAGCACTTACCTGGTAAACTCTTGGACAGGAGCCCAGTCCTTAGCATCAGGGAAGCAGAACTGGGGAATAGCCTTCAGCTGGTCCTCAGCCTCTCTCATGAACTTGAATGACTTTTCTAACTGCAGAGAGAAAGATGGAAGAGGGTCACAGACTAAACCCCAGTAAGGGACAAAGAGGTTAAGTCCCTGTGTTCCCTTTTCTGGCTATGACTACCATTTAGCCACTTCCTGGGGAAGGGTTTGAAGCCCATCTCTGGGCTGTTTTCTAGAAGACAATCCAACTGTAGTTTGAGAGGACAATCAGGAGACAGACAATCACATGCTTCAGAGAGACGTTCTGATTAATAAAAAAAAATTACAGTAAAAAAAAAAAGGTAATGTGTTTGCTTATTTTGTATATCAAATCAATAGGAATCTGTTTTCATTTTTATTTTTTTAAATATTTCTTTTTTTTGTTTTTAGGGTTTTTTGTTTGTTTGTTTTTTGAGACAGGGTTTCTCTGTGTAATTCTGGCTGCCCTGGAACTCACTCTGTAGACCAAGCTGGCCTTGAACTCAGAAATCCACCTGCCTCTGCCTCCTAAGTGCTGGGATTAAAGGTGTGTGCCACCACTGCTGGCATTTGTTTTATTCTTATTTGTTTACTTTTATGTATATGCGTGTGCGCCTGGATGAGTTTATGTGCACTACATTTGCACAGGTGCCGGAGGTCAGAGGGCATTGGATCCCGTGGAACAGTTGTGAGTCACCTGATGTGGGGGCTGGGCATTGGATGAAGTACCCCTCAAACAGTAGTAAGCGCTCTTAACCACCGAGCCATCTCTCCAGACCCTTGTTTTACTTTTTGGAGACAGGGTTTCAGTATGTAGTCCAGGCTGGCTTCAAACTCACAAGGATTCTCTCTCTCCTGCTAGGATCTCAATTTCAAGTGCTAGGATCCAGGTGTGAACAACCACACCTGGCTTAATGGAATATTATTAGTGTGAAAATGTGGACTCCCAACCTCGAATAAAGGGGTCTGTTAGAATGTGGGATAAAACCTGTTTCTTAAAAGCTTATTAAAAAGTCTGGGCATGGTGGTACACCCCTTTAATCTCACCACTTGAGAGGCAGAGGCAGGAAGATCTCTTGAGTTTGAAGCCAGCCTGGTCTACATGGTGAGTCCCAGGTTATCAGGATGAAATAGAGACCCTATCTCGACATGCATACATGTACCCACGAAAACAAGCACTACCCCAAAAAACCTCAAACAACAAAATCATCAAAAACCTAAATAAAAAGGTCCAAGTCTGTGCTATACAGAAGACTCTATCTCAGGGCTGGAGAGGTGGCTCAGATGTTAAGAGCTCTTCCTGAGTTCAGTTCCTAACAACCACATGGTGGCTCACAACCATCTATACTGGGATCTGATGCCCTCTTCTGGCATGTAAGCACACATGAAGACAGAGGACTCATATACAGTAAATAAAATTTGCAAGAGAGAGAGAAAGAGAGAAAGAGAGAGAGAGAGAGAGAGACAGACAGACAGACAGACTATCTTAAAAACAAAACAAGGAGGCCCAAAATGATCCAGAATAAACAAAATAAAACAGATTTACATAAGAAATATCAGAAGCCAGATACACTTTCAACAGAGAAAGACCAGTTAAACAAAGGAGGGCTCCCTACATACTGGGGCATTAGAGAACTTCAAAAAATATGCTTCGGAATTTGAACTAAGTATGTTTTAAAATAATATGCTTACAGGGTTGTGCATGGAACATGATACAAAAACCATAGTTATGACTGCAGAATAACAATAGAGGAAGCACAGTATGAGGAAAGACTAGAAGCAGAAACAACAACGTGCTAGCTGTGCAGATCATGGGTGACTGTTTTCTTTATGTCTTCCCGAATTAGCTCTGTTTTCAATAGTGACTTAACTATCCCCTAAAATGGGGTTTTTAGTGGGAGTCTGAGTCTAAAGACTCCAGGCAGCAAATGGCAAGCATTCAGCAGTAATTAATTCATGACTTAATGCCTTTGTTCTGGAACTCCAATTAAGTGTTACCATGTGCACAGCAATGTGCCGAGCCCCGAGGGCAATGCAGAGTGACAAGATGGTCCTCATGCCTTGGTGCCTACTGGGGCTCTCGACTGGGCTGTGAGTATGAGCCTGTCTCACATGGAGACACCGGGCAACACCCCAGAAACCAGACATCCATACAGTGGGGTTTTCAGGAGCGTGTTCCTTAAAGGCGTTGGAGGAAGAGGGTAGGTGCTTGCATGGAGGGCAAACGCCCGTGGTTACTTCCATTTACACCAGTGTTCCAAACTTCAAGACTGTGCTAGTCCTCTATGATGAATGAAGGCTGGCAGGGGGAAGGACACAAGCAGGCAGGCAGCAGGCAGGCCCTCAGGCAGCAGGCAGGCAGGCAGGCAGGCAGGCAGCAGGCAGGCAGGCAGGCCCTCAGGCAGCAGGCAGGAAGCAGGCAGGAGGCAGGCAGGCAGACAGGCAGGCAGACAGGCAGGCAGGCAGGCAGCAGGCAGGCAGGCAGGCAGCAGGCAGGCAGGCTGGGTCCAGGCCTTATAGGGTCTTGAGTGGAATGATTACACAGGAGCTCATGAACCAAGATAAGCTCTGTCTCCTCTCCTTTCTCTGGAGCTCTGGTTTGTCATATGCCACCTCCTGTCAGCTCTTGTGCAAACACTCTTTTAGCATACTTCTGGTATACCTTCCAAAAGGGCAGGAAGCCCACTCTATTCATCTTTATAATCACTTTGGGGGCAAGTAGAAAGTCGATAGAATGTCTGGCTGTAAGTTCTGGTTGGACCGAATCAGAATACAGTAGACGCTAGTGAAAGCCTAAAAGTCCCAAAGCTACGTCGTGTAGGCTTTACTAAGTGCCCTTTATTGTAGGTGCCATGAAATTATCAGTGGTGTAAGCCACAGTAAGGCAGGGCTTTCCCCTGGCACTTAGAGAAACAGGATACATTCAAAGAAGATTCAGCATAGACATAAATGTGATGGCACTTAGGAGTTGTGTGGCTTAAGGAGAAAATGCTGGACAAGGAGACAGTGGAATGACAGAGGTGATCAGCAATGTGACGGTAGGAGTGTAGGAAGTCTTGTTTGTTTGTTTAAAGATTTACTTATTTATTTTGTGTACATGAGTACACCATTGCTCTCTTCAGACACTCCAGAAGAGGCCATCAGATCCCATGGTTTTGATGGTTTTGAGCCACCATGTGGTTGCTGGGAATTGAACTCAGGACCTTTGGAAGAGCAATCAGTGCTCTTAACCACTGAGCCATCCCTACAGCCCATTTTGTTTGTTTGGAAATATGGTCTCATGTATCCCAGGCCTGCCTTGAACTCACTATGTACCCTTGAAGATGACCTTCAAGTTCTTCTCCTTTTTCTATACCTCCCAAGATTATAAGTGTGTACTACCCTGCCCAATTTATGTGGGATTAGGGATAGGGTTTCTCTATCTTTCTCTGTGTAGCACTGATTGTCCTGGAATTCTCTATGTAAACCAGGCTGTCATCAAACACGCAAAGATCTACCTGCCCTTCTTTCCACTTCTTAAGTGCTGAGCTTACAAATAATATGACACCACAAGTTCGATTATCTTTGCCTGCTTTTTTTTGGGGGGGGTTGGGAGGGTGTTTTTACATCCTTTGATCTGTCTGTCCTCCTGGACCCCGTCATGTTCCCAGTACTAGGTTTTTTTTTTTTTTTTTTTTTTTTTTTTTTTTTTTTTTG
>NW_021604631.1:6627636-6645847 GCF_004785775.1 Grammomys surdaster
TTTTTTTTTTTTTTTTTTTTTTTTTTTTTTTTTTTATGTGGCAGACACTCCTTGGGGCTCACTTTGAAGGTTCCAGACCTTAAGCATTTCATGGACTGCCACCCCTCCCTGAACCCAAGCTGATGGCCAGAACGTGGTAGTCCCAGGCAGCCCCCAGTGACCTGTCTCCCCTACCTTCAGAGGAAATTGCTGGGTGAGCTCTGGCACATAGGCAGCCCCTGCCTGCTTCTTGTGCAGAGATACGACCACAAAGTACTCGAAGAGCTGCCTCTCTTGGTACTCAATGAGGTCCCGGTCAAGTGATGAGTACCGAGGGGCCTGCTTCAGGCGCGACTTCACATTGACCAGGCGCTGGCTGTGAGCTGCCGAGAGAAAGAAGCCGCAGGCCTGCTGTGACTCATTTGTCGATGTGGAATCGCTCGGCATTCAACAGATTATGTAATTCTTAGCTTCAGTACATTTTCTAATCCCCTGAGTCTTTCCACATCTAGCAAATTAGTAGAAAACTCTTTGGCCTCTTGCCAAACTCACGGGAGGGGTGTCATTCTCTTACAGGCCTGCCGGCCAAGCAAGGCACAGGACCCAGGTCTCAGGACTGGCCAGGCCTTCACGGCTAAGCCTTGAGTAGGAAGTTCCAGTTTTCCCCTCTGTCTGTCTCTAGGGTGGAGAGATTGTATGTACTTTTCCCTCGTTCACTGTCATGTCTTCAGTTTGTGAGATGTTACAAAATCCAGACCGTGAAACTTTTGGAGCTGAGGGCTTTGTAAACATCCTGTATGATGTGACAACAGTGACTCAGCTACCTCAGGAACCCCCTCCGACCTCCAGCCAGTTCTCTGCAGTGGGAACAGACTTGCTTGTTCTGGGGGTGGCCTAGTGGTAGATGGTGTCAGAGGTGAATGAGGGGGAGTCACTAGGTACACTAGTCTTGTCACGTCACTTAACACCCAGGGCTGCCCTCTCTGTTCTCTCACGGGATCTGAGAAGTCTCAAAAAATTCACTCAGTCTTCTCCGGGATCACTGAATGTCAGGCCCACAGGCGTCAATTGCTTTACCAACTTCATCTGGCAAGCAAGGAGACAGAGGCTCTGAGATCTTAAGAAACTGCCTACAGCTCATGCACCCGCTCTCCTCACCCCCAGTCAGCTCACGCACCTGCTCTCCTCATCCCCAGTCAGCTCACGCACCTGCTCTCCTCACCCCCAGTCAGCTCACGCACCCGCTCTCCTCACCCCCCCCTCAGCTCACGCACCCGCTCTCCTCACCCCCAGTCAGCTCACACACCTGCTTCTCCTCACCTTTCAGCTTCTCCTCTGTGTCACTGTCAGACTCACTGTTCTCATCTGTCACTGGAACAAAAGAACAAGGAAGAAAGAGGCAGATGTGAGTCCCGATGCAGGAAACAACCCCAAACTTCTAGGCCAGAGGGGGTATTTTGTCAACTAAGTAAACCGTGTCAGTCAAATTCGGTTCAACTTAATGCATTAGCAAACCGATTTGACTCTGGGTAAGATGGCTCCTTTTGCAGACTATATACAGCAAGAGGCAGGAGTCCTCTATTGTAGCCAGGAAGGTTGCTGCCAGAGTCAGGTGACGTGCAGCCCTCAGCTACTTGATGGTAGGCAAGGCAGAGGGAGCCAGAGCATGTGCCACTGAGCTGGCTCCTGGCCCTTTGTCCCAGGGAGAAGAGCAGACAAGAAGCAGCCATTGCTTCCTCCTTGGTGAACTGAGGAAAACAAGGGAAGATGCACTCTCTAGGAAAGATGTCCTCTAATCTCAGTGAGGAGGACAGCCCCAGCAGGGTGGGCCTGAGTAGTCTACCTTTTCCTGAGTTGCTCTCCGTGGACTGGGATAGCCTCTTCACCCGTTTCTTTCCTCTCCGAGCCTCATAAATGGCATTGATCCTCAATACCAGCTGCCAGATACCAGAAGAGAAACCATCGTTAACTACCATCCCTGGTGTGGATGGTTGTCTAGATTGACCCTTCTTCCCTAGGATGATAAAGGAAAGGGGGAGGGGACACACTTCCACTGCCTCACATCTTCTGATCATTCTTGTCAACCACACTGTCAAAACACTGAAGGAGGCTGTCCCCACGGCCCAAGGCCAGCCAGATCTAAACATTCCTCCCCAGCTGAGACACTGGGGGTGGGGGGGGGTCCTTGGCTATCTGAATCACTCAGTTCCCTCTTCTGATGCTTTAATACTATGATGTTACTGTGGCTTAGGTATTTATTCCCAAAATGAAACAAGAGAAAGAAAAGACAGTAATTCCCAGGCTGGGCCACTTTGCTGGGAACCATTCCAAAGAATGTAGTACCCCAGTACTAGGAGAGACAGGTCAGTGGTCAGGAGCACAGGCTACTCTTGTGAAAGGTCCATGTTCTCACTCTCTTTTTAAAAGATTTTTATTTATTTATTATGTATAAGTCTTCTCTCTGCACATATGCTTGCAGGCCAGAAGAGGGCATCAGATCTCATTATAAATGGTTATGAGCTACCAATGTGGTTGCTGGGAATTGAACTCAGGACCTCTGGAACAGCAGTTAGTGATCTATACCTCTGAGCCATTCTCCAGTCAGAGGATCTGTGTTCAATTCGCAGCACCCACATGGTGGCTTATAACCAGTTGTAACTCCAGTTCTGGAGGATCCAATGGTCTTTTCTGGGCTCTAGAGACACCGTGTATGCATGGGGCACACATTACATACAGGCAAAACACCAATGTTTTTAAAGTAATAAGTAATCAAATGTTTAAGAGAAGTTTGATTTTTTTTATGCATTGGGAAGAATAGGAACAGCATAGGTACTGGTGTGTGTGTGTGTGTGTGTGTGTGTGAGAGAGAGAGAGAGAGAGAGAGAGAGAGAGAGAGAGAGAGAGATAGAGATTGTATGTGTGCATGACTGTATGAAAGTATATGTCTCTGTGTGTGTGTGTCTGTTAAATCTCTACCCCATCCTTCCTATCTTGGACCAGCTCTCTTGAATGCATCAGTAGCTCCTCTCCCCCCCCTCTCTTTCTCTCTCTCTCTCTTACACACACACACACACACACACACACACACACACACACACACACACACACTTGCAGGAAAAGACTGGAGTCAAAAGGAGGCAGGGAGAAGAGTGGCTAAGGTGAAGGGCACAGACTATAATGGTAACAGGTGACCCACGTATCCTAGTTTGCTGTCTATGTTTCCCATGGTGATGGAGAAACCAGAGGGCCTCATACTATCTCTCCTCAACCTCCTCTACAGAGAAGTGGGGGGTGCATCCTGGACCTCAAAATCCGAAGTATGTATTACCCTGGGGATCTTTTTCTTCTTCCTGCCATTCTGTAGGTCTCCCAGGTTAAAGAAAGTGTCATCCGGGCTGCTAGGTGTGGAGGGAGGGCTGGTTCTCAACGGGGACGCGGTTCCATCCCGACTCAGCTTCCTAGTGTCCAACAGCTTGAAGTTTCTTCTCTCTGAGTTTTGCCGGAAAAATGGAGACTTGGACAAGGACTGCAATGTGAGAAAAGAGACAGGCATAAGTCCAAACAAAGGATCTGAGGTGGACCATCAGTGCAGAGATGAGCAGGCTGGGCTGGGTTCCTAGGGTACCAGGGTTTGCTATGCTAACCACTCTGTGCTGCCATTCCATTGTGGAAAATGTATGTGACAGAGGATATAACTCTAGTCTAATCTCTTTTCAGATGTGTGGGAAGCCACCTGCTGCTACTTCTTTACAGTTGAACCTTGATAAAGACACATATCCTGGGAACTGCAAGACTAAACTGGCTTGCTAAGGGCCTGCTCTGTGGGAACAGTCATCCCTTTCTTTTATTTGTACTATTGAGGTTTGAGTCTAAGGCCTTACACAGATAGGCACTCTCCTACTGAGCTACAGCCCCAATCCAGGATTTTATTTCTGAAACAAAGCTTCTTTCAAATCAAAATGCAAAACTTATTCAAAAGTTTACAGCTCAGTAGAGAAGGCAGCTCAGAGGACTCATGAGGCACATATACGGTGCCAAGTTTGATCTTCTGTACCCCCTAAAATAAAACGAATTTTACTCCTGGCGTGGTAGTGCATGGCTGTAATTCTAGCACTGGGGAGAACCAGATGGCAAGGTCCTCACCAGCTGCATAGCAAGTCTGACGCTAGTCTGGGCTGCATGAGACTCTGTATTTAAAAAAAAAAAAAGGAGAAGAAAGAAAAGAAAATTGTAGTTTAAAACACAGAAGAGAATCCATTTTTGCCAGGGAGTGGTGGTACATGCCTTTAATCCCAGCACTTGGGAGGCAGTGGCAGGTGGATTTCTGAGTTCGAGGCCAGCCTGGTCTACAGAGTGAGTTCCAGGACAGCCAGGGCTACACAGAGAAACCCTGTCTCAAAACAAACAAACAAAATTACAATGTGCAATGTGTGTGCCCTACGATCCAGCAGTCTGACCCCCAGGAATTCCCCTTACTGATACACTTGGGTAACATTATATTGTAAAAGAAAAGTTGTACTCTGCAGAGAATATCATACATTGCAACATGGCATATAATCACAAAACGCTGTAAACAACCTAAACGTCCATTGACAGAGGTTGAGCAGGTAAATTATGGTATATCCAGACAGTGGAATAGTATGCAAAAGTAAGAATGGAAGTTAAAGATGGGCATACAGGTTCTTTCAGGCACGTATTATTTTTTAAAATGTATTTATTTTCATGTGTGTAGGTATTTTGCCTGCATGTATGTTTGTACACCATGCACATTCCTGGTATCAGCAAACGCCAGAAGATGATGGTGGATCCCCTGGGAATGGAGTTATAGATGGTTGTGAGCTGCCATGGGGGTGTCGGGAATGAACCAGGGTCCTCTGGAAGAGCAGCCACTGCTCTTACCTGCTGAGCCATCTCTCCAGACTCAGATTATTATTTTTAACAGTTACTTATTTATTGTGTGTGAGTTGGTTCACGTGGAAGCCAGAGGACAGCTTTTCAGAAGTCAGTTCTCCCCTTGTTTTTGAGGCAGGGTCTCTCGTTTTTGCTACTGTACTGTGTACAGGAAATTCCTGATGATCCTCTAGTCTGTGTTTTATCTGATCATAATAGGGCTGACATTACCGCCTCATCCAGCATCTTAGAATCACTAACTTATTTAATACTCTGTGTGTAAGTACATGATGTGTGTGCACTGTATGTATGAAGAGAACAGCTTTCAGTTTTTCCTTCCAAGCTTTACAGCTGCGCCTGGTTTATGGGGTCCAAACTCAGCATGCCAGGCTTGTGGAGCAAGCACTTTTACCCACTGAGCCAGTTTTGCTGGTCTATCAGCTATATATGTTGCTCTGCATAAAAGGCAAGGCACGGGGTGGGGAGTGGGGGATAGAGAGATGGCTCAGCAGTTAAGAACACCCGACTGCTCTTCCAAAGGTCCTGAGTTCAATTCCCACATGGTGGTTCATAGCCATCTGTAATGGGATCTGATGCCCTCTTCTGGTGTGTCTGAAGACAGCTACAGTATACTCATATAAATAAAATAAAATAAAATAAAATGAAATAAAATAAAATAAAATAAAATAAAGAAATCTTAAAAAAAAAAAGGCAAAGCATGGCATGTTGATTTTTGTGTGTTTTAAGATATATAGTATCACTGGGTGTCCCAGCTGTCAGGAGGCAGAGGCAGGTGGATCGCTGTCAGTTTGAGGCCAGCCTGGTCTACAGAGTTCCAGAATAGAAATCCTGTCTTTAAAAAACATAAAAACAAACAAACAAGAAGATATAAAGTATCTGGAAATTGGTAGGCATTCACTGTCCTCGGCTTCCTTCCTTTCAACACTGGTATTTTTCCTACCCAATATTCTGTTTCTCCCGTGTTTTTGATGCAATGCTGTTTGCCTATTTTCCTTGGGGAACCCTCTTATTTTTCTGGCTATCTTAAGATGTGTTCTCTATAGAACTACTAACTCTCAGTTTTCCTTAAGTGTGCTTTGACAAGTGGCTCCTTTGTAATTATTTTTTCATCACAGGGGGTAGCTAACACAACTGTCTTGCTTTTATGGTGCTGGGGGGGTCACACCTTAGGACTCTGAGTATGAGAGGCAACTGATCTCCCCCTGCCCCCCCGCGACCTATACGTTGTATAGATTTTATTTTATGTGTATGGGTGTTTGCATGCATGTATTTATGTGGATCACATGTGTGCCCCGTGCCTAAGAAGGCCAGAAGAGGACATTGGATTTCCTGCACCTAGCTGGAGTTAAAGGTGGCACTGAGCCACCACATGGGTGCTGGGACTCAGACCTGATAGCTGGGATCTTACGGAAGAGCGGCCAGTGCTCTTAACCCCCGAACCATCCCTCCAGCCCCTTCTTTCTTGCTTTTAAAAGATTGGTTTTTCTGTCTTATTTTTTGCTCCTGCCTCTCCCAGTGTTTGACCTATTTCTTAATTCTGTGTGTGCATGTGTGTCTGTGTTTGGGTTTGTATATGTGCATGTGTGCTCGCAGAGGCCAGAGACATCATATTCTTTTGGAGCTGGAGTTAAGGTCGCCGTGAACAGCCTGACATGGGGATTAGGAACCAAACTCCAAACGTCTGCAAGGACAGCAGGCAGGCTTTCCTAATGAGCCAACTCTCTGTCCTCTAATGTCCTCGTTCTTTACCTAGAGAATCCATCGTTGACTGTGCTGGTGAGATGGCTAAGCAGGCAGAGGACGCTTGCTGCCATACCGAGGACCTGAGGTTGATCCACAGGTCATGCGTAGTGGGAGAAACCGACTCACGCAGGCCATTCTAACCTCCACACGCTTGCTTGTGGTACATGCATGTGCACACATATACAAATAAATACGTGAAAAAAGAAAAAAATTAGAAAAAGAAGAGCATCTATTTCTTGTTAGATATTTAATAAATACTGAATTCTATTTTGGTCTGGATTTTTCTTGGTTTGATTTTGAAACATATTTTATTCATTAATCCATTGGAAATTTATTTTATGGCATGCTAATCTAAATCATTCCCCTCCATGCTAATTTATTCCAATTCTATTTAATGAATGAGCCTTTCTTTCTCAATCAATTTACAAAGCCGCGTCTACCATATCTTAAGTGCTCATGGAATAGGCCTACTTGTCCCTGAATTCTCCAGTCTTGCTTAGTTCCAAGTAGGATGTACTTACAAATTCAGTCTTTTCTGTTTCAAAATCTCCAGGAACAAAGACTCCTATCTGCCCTGTGGTTGGTTCTCCCATTCATCTTGGGTCTACAAGGAGCACAAGGAACTGCTTAGCACAGGAAGCCAGCGAGTGCTGACCCGCCATGGCCAGTGTGGGCGTCTTTATCACCTTGGTATAGAAATCAGCCTTCTTAGCAGCCTAATTCCACCTGCAGTGAAGTCCAAGAAAATGTCCTGATACTTTCAGGACACTGAAATCTATATAACTACTGGCAACCAGTGGGTATCTACTTCTGTTCAAGTTTTACACCAGGCTAGTTTGCTTATAGGATATTTGACAAATGAAAAGCTCTGAGAAGAGAAGCAACTAGAATATGGTACTCAACTCTGGACAGCATGCCAAAGAGCCTGGCAGAAGCGATGTGCAGGCTGCATCCAGGCTGTATCTCCTGGTGTCACTGTTGGAGAGAAGGGATCCAGCAGTCTCAGAGCACCCAAATAACTAACGGTCCGGGGAGTTTGAGGGAGGAGTGGGCTTTTGGTAGCTTCTTGTTTGATAAAAGGGAAGACAGCAGGATACGGGGGTGAGCCTCAAAAGTGTTAATCACAGTCTGAGGCTCAGTAAAAAAGAATTGAATTTATTCAGGGCTCCAAAGGTCCTGAGGGTCCTGGGAGAAATTGTACCATAGTGAAGATGTCTGTGTGCTGAAGCTTCTGAAAGCAAGGGTGTGAGTCTTAGACCTAGTAGGAGCCAGCCAAGTTCTCCCTCAAAGCCAGATAGTATCCACGGCAGTGTGGGCCATGCCCTTTCTGCTGCAGCTTCTTAACCATGCCAAGTCCACACACAGCATATAATGTGCCAAGGGCTAAGTAGAGGGATAAGACTGCAGTCATGAAAAATCTCACACAACGTCATTCATAAAAATTAGCCACTGGCAGTCGTTTGCCCAGCCCTAACTGTAGCCTCAAAGGGAAGCCACCCATTTTATATTTTTATTTTTTTTTTTTGGTTTTTCGAGACAGGGTTTCTCTGTGTAGTTCTGGCTGTCCTGGAACTCATTCTGTAGACCAGGCTGGCCTCAAACTCAGAAATCCTCCTGTCTCTGCCTCCCAAGTGCTGGGATTAAAGGCGTGCGCCACCACTGCCCGGCCCAAGCCACCCATTTTTTTTTTTAAAGATTTATTTATTTTATTTATATGAGTACACTGTAACTGTCTTCAGATCCCATTACAGATGGTTGTGAGCCACCATGTGGTTGCTGGGAATTGAACTCAGGACCTCTGGAAGAACAGTCAGTGTTCTTAACCACTGAGCCAGCTCTCCAGCCCCCAAGCCACCCATTTTAAAGGTGGGCTTTTTCAAGTTGTCATCCAGCAGATTGTACTGTTGATGGAAACCAACAGGCCAATATTCATAGTGCCTAATCCTATGACGGCTCCTTCTGGCAGCCGTGTCACCATGGCACATGGCCTCTAATCCCATGGGCACCACAGAAGGCCTGGAGTGCCTGAAGGAGAGAGGCAGACAAGGACCCCCCCCCCCCCGGCCTGAGGTCTGACTTGCCTGGTCAAGCCTCATGAGTCATTGCAGGAGGCTGTGATGGGTCCTAGCATGTGGCATCTTGGTGGGGAGGAGGTGGCAAAAGCTCTGAGCCTTCTCAGAGGGAGAGGATGTGGCCTGAAACTGAGATCACTAGTCCCTTTTGGCTAAATGGATGTCACAATAAAAAAAAAAAAAGGACTGTTTTGATTAGTATATCTTTCTCTGACAAAAAAAATTTAGCCCTTGACAGTTGTATTGCACACATCTGTATAATCACAACACCTAAGAAACTGATGCAGGAAAATTACAGTTTGATGCCAGCCAGGGTTGCAGAGTAAGGACCCCTACCCCCACATCTCAAAACAGACTGAAAGAGGCTGGGCTGGGGAGATGGCTCCCTGGATAAAATGCTTGCTCTGTAGGTGTGAGGGCTGGAGTTCAGATCCTCAGCACTCACAAGCAGCTGGGCAGATGTGACAGCACACCTGTAACCTAGCACCCAGAAGGCATTGGTGGGACTTCCTGGGTAAGCTGGCTAGCCCCATAGCAGAGTTGCAGAGTCAGTAAGACTTGCTCGCTGAATAAACTAGAGCGTGACCGAAGAAGACACCCAGTGTCAACTTCAGACCTTCACACGCACACGTTCAGTGCGCACATGCAACACGCCCGTGTACCCACATACATGAGGACACACGGGCATACTCCACCCCACCACCCTACACACAGTTTCTAAGTTTTAACATTCTTTGTGTTATGGTATGTAATAGGTATGGTTATATAACACTGCTTAGGGTTCACAGACCGCAACATCTGCTCTAGGCTACACATCTGCTCTTTTCTGAAGACACTCTGTCCTCCCTTTCCATTGGGACCAGTCAGGAGTTAATTAGACGAACATCCCAAAGATGGCGTAGAGCTTTCTGAGGCTGAGGGGCTACCTCAACTACTTCTAAGGTCCCAGATGCAGCCCAGATGTGGCAGATGCTCAATGGATAGCTGATGAGCTGAATGGCGGAAGTGGTAACGTCTGCAGCTGTCCCTCATCACGGGGGCACAGGCCAGACACCCAGATGTGAGAGCAGAGCAGTGAGCATGAGACCCAGGGCCCCAGCGATGGCTTGCACAGACCCCAACAGCCTGTAATGCCAGGGACCCTGCTTGGCGTACACTGCTATCCAGGACAACCACATCTGGACAGAAAACTTGACTGGCGTCACTACCACTGCAGTTTGGCTGCTGTGGTGGCACAGGCTCCAGGCTTGGCCAGCCTAGCAAGGACAGGATGGGGCTACTCAGCCTTCATTTTCTGGTATGAGGGAGGAGCTGCCTGCTAAGGACACAGCTGTTCAGGGCAGATGTTTTTCACAGTTTCTAAGAGCATGAAGTGGAGAGCTAGGTAGGATGGGAGGTGTGGAATGGGTGTGGCTGCTTCTTTTTTGTATATGCATGTGGGGGTCCACATGCACACACTCATGACTTAGTTGAAGCTGTCCTTGAATTTCTGGTCTTCCTGCCTCGGCCTCCCAAAAGCTAGGATTATAGGTGTGAGCCATTATGCCCAGTTCCTTCCCCAGTGCTGGGGACTGCACCAGGGCCTTGTGTGTATTCTGACACTGACTGAATCTTTAGCCCTCATGTTGCTTTCCTACCTCAGTCTACCCTCTGTAGGAATGGATGCGTCTAAATGTTAGACACATCCATATTCCAATGGGAACACGAACACATTTCCAAGGCAAGTAGAAATTGCTAATTATTGGTGACCATACATTCCTCGTTCAACAGTCTTCTCCATGGGAAAGTTAGCTGATTTGGGCAAATACCGAGGCAGCTGATATGGGCTTGTAAGCCTCACTGGCCATGACGGGTTATGTCCCTGATTCTTCTAGAAGTCTGTGGCTGGAAGTGTTCTGTCTGACCCCAGGTGTAGAAAGTGTGCCCTATGAAGACCCACCCCACCTTCCAGCAAATGCTGACCCCACCCTGGGGGACTGCAGGTATATAGCTGTAATTCTCAGGCTGGAAACAAATCCTCATGCTGGGCACCGAATAACGCTGGCAGTTTAAATTTGGTCTTCCTTAATTTACCTTCTTCAGCAACAAATCTGCTAAAAGGTTCCAAGGGAGTTCTCAGGTATTACAAGCCCACTGAGGTAGATACTTCATACTACCATACTGCCCTTTGCCTTTCTTTCTTATATCTCTATTTCTTTTTCTATGTACTTGTTTGTTTGTTTATTGCAGTTAGGATCTCATGGTCTTAGTCAGGCTGCTCTGGAACTTACTATGTCTACCAGGCTGGCCCTGAACTTTGAGCAGCAATTCTTCTGCCTCTGGCTTCCAGGTGTTGGGACTGCAGGTGTGTCCCACTACTCCTAGTTCAGAACACTCATCAGAAGATGTGCAGTTTGAATGCACGGCTTTTCAGTTACTGAGTTAGGAGATAGTCCTGAGCTAGACACCCAGAGGTATTTTAGGGAGCTCTGTGGACAGGAGTAGTTTCAGGAGACTGGTCAGGAAGCGTGCCCAAGCTAGTACCTTGGTGGATGTGTCTGGGATGGAAGAGGTGGGAGATCCAGGGAAAGCCAAGACACACTTCTTGCCCAGGCAGCGGCCATGTAACTCCACATCTTCATAAGGATTTTCCTTCATTGGCGGATCTGTGACCAATGACGAAATGGGTCAGAATGTTAGAGCCTTACCTCTTCTCTCTTTTTAAAAGATTCGGTGCTTTGCTTGAACATATTATCTGTGTACCATGTGCATGGCTGATACCTGAGGCTAGAAGAGGATGTCAAATCCCATGGCACTGAGGTTACAAATGATTACAAGCCTCTAGGTGGGCACTGGAAACTGAACCTGGGTCCTCTGATTAGCAGCCAGTGCTCTTAACTGCTGTGCCATCTCTCCAGCCCTGAGAGCACTAAGCCACCATCTTGGCCTCCTCCTGGGAGTGCTGTGGGATGTGTGTTGTTTTGTTGGCCACCCCTTCCTTCTGGCAGCTGATCCTGATTCTGACTCAGAGGATAATTCCCCATTTTCCTACTTACAGCTGCAAATAAACTCCACTCTCAGTTTCTGGGCTAGCTGTTCTACCAGGCCTGGACCCCCCCTCGGAGGTGTGCTCAGGGAGGGCTGACAGACCAGGCCTAAGGCAATTACCGAACCGCACTTCGGCTCTAAAAGTGGATATGGGACATAAGGTGGTCTGGCCAGAGTGACTGAGGACATTTGCTGGGACTTGCAGACCTCAAGGCTTTGCTTCTGCAGAGGAAAGTCATGGGTCCCAGGGAGCTGGTAGCAGCCTTCCTGGGAACTGTGAGAAGCCCTGCTGAGAACAGAGCCACCCTGGGGGAATGAGAAAGAAGAAGCCAGTTTGGGTTACAGGTTACCATTCTCCCAAACTACCTTTGCTATCTATTACATGGGTGCGAGCCCAGACTAAAGTGGCTCTGCTAAGCCCTCCCACAGTCCTGGGCTTTCTCTTATCATGAGGCATTTCTGATACTGATAACACCATGAATGTTGTCTGTGCCCCTCATGTGCAAATACCTGTGGGCCTTCTCTCTCTCACCAGCTTTTTTTTGTTTTTTATTTTTTAAGGTTATATCAAGTTTTTATTAGTGATTCTGAGCATACGTATTTATAACAGTTAAAGTGTAATGATGAGTGAATTTAACATATTAAAAGTTGTACACCATCTGTGGACGAGAGTACATGTTATACAACAGATGCACAACCATTTTTTGGTGTCTCTTCCTGAAGTGGTTTGTCCGAAGCAAGCGATGCTTTCATTTTTATTATTTTCTTCTACAGCAAGCTGGTATTTCTTCTTCCTTTCTGACAACTCTAGGAGAAGCAGCTCTACTTCTGGATTTTCTGGCCTCTTACCTAGAATGTCTTCATACACGTTCTCCTCCGATAAAGTGCGTGTGAGTCCCAGTTTGGTCTGCGCGTACCAGTCCACCCTGCTGTTCTCAGAGGAAGACTGTAGCAAGTCCTCGAACTCATAGGACTTTCTGGGTTGTGCACCATGGAAAGAAACAAAAAGAGAACTTTGATCAGGTTAGGCTGGTTCTGAACACAGCAGAGGTCAGAATGCAAGGAGGGTCAAGCCAAAGCTTTTGGACCAGGGCTGCAGAGCTGTAAGCCAGGACAGATGCCTGACTTGCAGCAGAAACCCATCCCCAAAGGATGGGCTATCACCCCATTAGCCTCTTCTGCCTCCACTGAGGGCTCCAAGCAGGACAGAGGGAGGGGCCAAGTCCTAGTGCGCTAGCATATGGGATCCGGTCTGGGTCATACATATTAACTGCTTTCTCTGGGGTGATAATGTGCTATGGTGCACAAACTCTGACCTCTGCCAGTCCAGGTTATTTGCCGAGGCTAGTCCTATAAGGGTAGAGGATGGGGTGAAGGTGTAGTTTGCAGCTCAGAGCCCTAACAACTAAAGATGGTCGCATGCTTGACTGCACAAGCTCTTTCTTACAGTGCGTGCAACACAACAACAAATTTGGATGGTCGTGGGGTTTGCTGGGATGAGATTAGCCACCATCCAAACGGACACTGCTGGACCCCTGGACTTTCAAGATGTACCTCAACTCTGTTGTGATGTTTTTCCGTAT
The DNA here is from genome assembly GCF_004785775.1 of Grammomys surdaster. Lineage (NCBI taxonomy): Eukaryota > Metazoa > Chordata > Mammalia > Rodentia > Muridae > Grammomys > Grammomys surdaster. Next base: position 6,640,952 of record NW_021604631.1, read on the forward strand.
TTGTGAGAGCAAGATGTTAATATATGAGGCATGCTTTGCCTTTGAATCCTGACACATAAAAAGGTTTGTTAGTCTAAACAGCATTTGGAAAGACTACATTTAAAAAATATGAACTTTCTTTTAAAAAGTGGTTAGGAGGCGGGGCATGGTGGTACACATCTGCAATGCCCACACTTGGGAGACTAAAGCAGGAGGCTATACCACCAAGCTCTAGGTCAGCCTGGGCAACATAATGAGATAGGCATTATGGAACAAGCCTTTAATTGCAGCACTCAGGAGACACAGGCAGGCAGATCTATGTGACGTCTAGGCCAGCCTGGTCTACAGAGTGAATTCCAGGCCTGCCAGGGCCACATAATGAGACACTATCTCAAAACAAACAAACAAACAAACAAACAAACAAACAGAACAAAAAAAAGCCAAAAGTACGATATAATAAAACAAAACAACAACAAAACAAACAAAAGCTTGGCATGACCATTCATATTTATAATCCTAACACTCTGAGGTAGGAGAACTGTCAATGGTCTGTGCCCCACTTAGAGTACAATAAGTTTCAGACCAGTCTGGCCAGTAGAGTCTATCTCAAAATGAACAACAACAACAAAAAGCATAAGAAAATAACAACCAAACAAAACAAAACCAAACAAAAGAAAAAACAAAAACCAGGGTCCATGAGATGGCTCTGCAGGCAGAGGTACTTGCCAGCAAGACTAATGACCTGACTCAATCTCCTGGACCCACACGGTGAAGAGGAGGCCCAGCTCCTGCAAGCTGTCCTCCACTCATGCGCCATGGTACCTGAGCACCCTTCGTCATGCACACCCACACGTCATTAAATGTAATACAAAATCCAAACAAACAAAATCAGAAATAAACCGTCACACTACACATGCTAGGCGCATGCCCTGTCGCTTTACCCTAAGTCCCTGCCTTTGATTGTTTGTTTTTCAAGACAGGGTTTCTCTGTGTAGCCCTGGCTGTCTTGGAACTCTGTAGACCAGGCTGCCCTCAAACTCAGAGATCCACCTGTTTCTACCTCTCAAGTGCTTGGATTAAAGGCATTCGCCACTATGTGTGGCTCAGTCACTGGCCTTATGAGAGAGAGGGTCTCACTATGTAGCCCAGTGATCTGGTGATCTTCCTGTCTCTAACGCAAGACTTAAGTTGTAAAATAAGCTACTGGTCTGGAGAGATGGCTCAGTGGTTAAGGTCACTGACTGTTCTTCCAGAGGTTCTGCATTAAATTCCCAGCAACCACATGATGGCTCACAACCATCTGTGATGGGATTCGATGCTCTCTTCTGGTGTATCTGAAGACAGCTACAGTATACTCATATAAATAAAATAAATAAATCTTAAAACAAAACAACAAAAAAAGCTACCACAGGGTTTCCAAATGGCAAGTACAGCTCTGTGTTAAAGCTCTGGTTTTTTAGGTGACCAATGTGCAAAATCTAAAAAGCAACACTGTAAACCAACACAAACTCAGGTCTGCAGAAGAACAAGGAGGGGTCACAAACATCACATGAATAGTTTCTAGAAGTGACAGGAAAGTAGCTACAATTACTCCAAGGTCTGGTGAATCACTGTCCTGTGTTGGCATCACAGGTGCAAGTGGTAGCTTGCAGGGACGTCTGTCCTCTTATCCTAAGGTCCAGATGAAGTGAGAAAAGCATATTTGCTAAATCCGGACCTTGGGCTAATGATGTCAGGCTGAGCCTCAGGCATGTACAGGAACTTCTTACAGGAACTTACAGGAACTTCTGCTAACCTGCAGTGTCCTGCTTCTGTAACCAAAAGCCTTTCTATAGGCTCCCCTAACAAACAGAAATACCACAGTGATGCACTGTACCTCATGAGTAAAAGCTCATATCCTGACATGCTTGCTAACAGCCATCACAGCTACGCCAAGGGGATGTAACAAACATGGTTTTTACCGTTATAAACCTGCTGCTCAGTCAGCTTGGAGCTGTCTCTATAGACTTGTATTAGGTTCTACAATGGGGTCTCAATATGGTCTATGTGGCTCAGTAAAATCTTTTTTTGTGTGTGTAGTGGGGAGTTCAAGACAGGGTTTCTCTATGTAGTCCTGGCTGTCTGGAGCTCACTCTGTAGACCAGGCTGGCCTCGAACTCAGAAATCTGCCTGCCTCTGCCTCCCAAGTGCTGGGATTAAAGGCGTGCACCACCACCACCCAGCTCAGTAAAATCTTTAAATTTGGGATGGAGAGATGGCTCAGCGGTCACTGACTGCTCTTCTAGAGGTCCTGAATTCAATTCCCAGCAACCACATGATAGCTCACAGCCATATGTAATGAGATCTGGTGCCCTCTTCTGGTGTGTATAGATACAGTGACAGTATACTCACATAAAACAAATAAATAAAATTTAAAAAAAAAAAACGACTTTAAATTCATAAAGAGCTCCTCTTGGTCTCCTCTTGGGTGAGAAGAGTCCAGCCTTAACATAGGTAGGAGATCACACACCCTGAAGAGAAATCTGCTCACATGAATGACTGATCCAATGCGCTAATTCTTTACGAACATGTTTGAACTTGAGAAAGGGTTTAGCATCTTTATGTGTTAACTGGGAGAAAAAGGGACTTTCCACAGGTGAATGAATGAACAACAGGCACAACCCAACAGCTGCCTCTTTAGCTAAGCGTGTCCCGCACTGATTGCACACACCACCCACAGTGGTACTGACTGCCTTCCCCGGGTCTAACTGTGCTCAGAACCAGTGAGACAAAGGTAAGGAGTCCCTTCCAGAGGGACACTCACAGATAGGGTGGATGTGACCCCCTCTAAGTCCTCTGCCTTCCACGCCCTCCAATGATCACATGACAGCTGGTTTTACAGACACTGATGTCACTGTTCCAATGAACCCCCTCTACTTTTATTTTTCTTTTTTTTTAGAAAGTTTTTTTTATTACTTCCGCCCCGCTCGTTTCAGCCCCACTCGGTTCAGCCCAAAGGTTTTTACTTATTTATTATATGTAAGTACACTGTTGCTGTCTTCAGACACCGTAAGAGGGCATCAGATCTCATTATGGGTGGTTGTGAGCCACCATGTGGTTGCTGGGATCCGAACTCATGACCTTTGGAAGAGCAGTCAGTGCTCTCAACTGCTGAGCCATCTCTCCAGCCCCCTACTTTTATTTTTCTAGTCCATTTCTTTTCCACATTTCCCCTGATGAGACTCTAATCCCAGTCAGGAGGCTGAGGCAGGGGATCTTGAGTTTGAGGCCAGCCTGGAATACATCACGAAATTGCCTCAGAAAACATTAAAAAAAAATAACTAAGAGAAATCATGACTAATGTCAAAATAGTGTGTGAGTTATTAATAGCTTTTGCATATTCTTATAAATGAAATGTTAATTGAAGACAATAGGCAAGAACCTCAAAATTAACAAATCTCAAATGAAGCTCCTCTCTCAGAGCTGCCCTCCGGAAATCCAACCAGATGTTTACGCCGGGGAGCTGCAAGGCATACTGCAAAGCCCTTCCAGCCCACCTACACCTAACCAACTAAGTGGCCTTCTGCCTCCCCAGCCTCCTGGGAACTGAGCACATCTTCTGTCTGTAATTACATCATGGCGGTGACCACAATACCCACTGAGCCACCAAGGGGAACCCTGGCAGATGCCAGTCTGATGACTGCTCCCTTCAAAGCTGTCAAATGCTTCCCACCGTTCCTCTCATCTCCAGAGCTCCTCTAGAACTGGCTCCATTAGAGCTCAAGGCCTCCTCTTTCATCCTTGAGGGCCCCTACCCCATCCTGGCCACACCCTTGTCCAGCACAAAGAAAGCTCGGGGTCCATATCTACTTTCTCATTGACCAGCTGTCTGCCACCTCTTCGTCTGCCACCTCCTCCTCCTTGCAGAGCATTTGACCTTCTCCCCCGTCAAGGCTGCCCTCCCCACAACAGCAGGCTGGATTCCCATAGCACCTTACATTTCCTCAGAGCACTAACACTGAGGTTAGAAGCCAAGACACACACATGCAGTATGTGTTCCCACAGCTAGCCTATGTGCTCTACGAGGGTAGGGTCTCTGTCAGTCTTGCTCATTAATAAATCCCCACACCTAATACTAAGTATGTTCACAGCAAACAGTTGGCTGAATAAGTAAATGAGCATTTATTAATTAGTTAATTAATTGACTGACTGACTGATTTTTGAAGCAGAGTCTCACTCTATAGGGCAGGCTGATCTTGAACTCACAGCAGTTCTCCTGAGTTTAGGGACTAATGGTGTGTACCACTGTGCCTGGCTATGAATGAATATATGAAAGTTGCTCTTAGTCTGGTAGGGTGGGCCATACCTTTAATCCAGCACTCTGCAGGCAGAGGCGAGCAGATCTCTGTTAGTTTGAGACTAGCCTTGTCTACACAGTGACCAGGGCTGCATAGAGAGATCTGTCTCAAAAACTCCAAAGTCAAAACAAATAAATAAAACCCTCAGACATGTAAATATATAAAGTTATGAAGCAGACTGGGGGACCCAGAAATAAACGCAGTTACAGCCACATAATCTTGGACCAATGTGTCAAACACAGAAACTGGAAAAGATATCTTGCCTATTCAACAAACAGTGCTATGGAAAAACGATCATCCGAAATCTATCTGAAACTCTGAAATTTCTGGGAACAAAAGCGGGAAGAATACATAGAATCCAAGGCCCAAAGGTTCTCACCTTCCAGTGAAAAATAAGACACAATAATGGCTCCCAGAACATAGAACAACTAAAGCCTCTCTGTTCTCTAGTGTTGCTACTGTTGAAATGTCTGTTAACGCATGCTTTCCAAAGCTTTCAAGGCAATTCTGCTCTGAAACTTCATCAATTCATCTCTGACATTCATTTTGTTGATTTTTTTGGCTTTTTTCTTATCTTTCT
>NW_021604631.1:6645947-6673453 GCF_004785775.1 Grammomys surdaster
CTCCTTCCTTCCTTCCTTCCTTCCTTCCTTCCTTCCTTCCTTCCTTCCTTCCTTCCTTCCTTCCTTCCTTCCTTCCTTTCTTAGAGACAGGGTTTCTCTGTGTAGCCTAGGCTGTCCTGGAACTCACTCTGTAGACCAAGCTGGTCTTGAACTCATAGAGATCTGCCTGCTCCGACTCCCAGTTGTTGGGATTAAAGGCGTGCACCAACACTGCCTTTTTTTTTTTTTTTTTTTTTTTGGGTGTATGTTGGGGAGGGCAGGGTCTCTCTACATAGCCCTGGCTGTCCTGAATTCATTGTGCAGACTGGGATGGCTGCTAACTCAGGGATCCACCGGCCTCTGCCTCCCAAGTGCTGGGATTACAGGCATGCACCCAAGTTCGACACATTCTTTGAAGATTTATTTGGGGGCTAGAGTGATGGCTCAGTGGTTAGGAGAGTGTGTTGCTCTTGCAGAGGACTTAGATTTGATTCCCAGCACCCACATGGTGGCTCACAACATCTCTAATTCTAATTCCAAGAGATCCAATGCCGTCTTCAGACTTCCATGGGTACCAAGCACATACATGGTATATATATATGCACATACATGCAGGCCAAATACTCACACACACAATAAATAAATCTACTGCAATTAAATATATAAATATATATATTGCTTTTAGTGTGTGTGTGTGTGTATGTGTGTAGGTGCCTGCAGAGGCCTGGAGCTAGAGTTACAGGTAGTTATGAATCCTAGATGTGGGAGTTGGGAACTGAACTTGGATCCTCTGGGCAAGCAAGAGCTCTTAACCACTGACCCATCTCACCAGCACTCCTCTTAAGCTAACTCTTAGTTCTTAAACAAACTAATGCCTGTTTTAGACATAGAAGCTGGTACCCATGTTGACTGAGACCATCTCACAATGACATGGACACAGCAGCAAGGCTCTGGAGTTAACTTTAACTGGCGAATGAATGATAGCTAAGGGTCCTGTCCAGTCAGACTACTGTGGGGAACTGCCAGCCCAGGGTGGGGATGACAGAGTCAGTGATGGCATGTATCACCTGCACAGGGGCAGTGTACGTGGTTTCCTCAGGTTCTAAGATCTGAGGACAAATCTATTTGATGCTAAAACCATCTGTTGAAAAGTTAAAACCATGGTCAGTAGAGAGGTGTTTGGTTCTATAAAGATTCAAAAGTGCAACTCAAATGTAAAAATCTGAATTCAAGTATTCGGAACATGCATCTGGGTGTGAATTCAAGATATTGCTTATACTTAAAAAAAGAAATCAGTTTTGCTTCATGGCAGCCTCCAGGCACTCCTGCCAGGGTTATTAGACATATGCCATAAAACATACATACCCAAGCTCACATTACTGTAGGAAGCTTATCTTTGGAATTTCCTGACATGTGAGGGGCTAGGCTGAGGCCCGAGTCTTTGCACTTAATTTCCTGAGGCTTTAGAGAAATGAAGAGAAGGAAGGGAGGGCAGGTAAGGGAAGAGGGGAGGGAAAAGGAGGACAGAGAGACGAGGGGAAAAGGCATTTTTCTCAAATCAAGAATTAGCATTCCCTGATGTGGTGGCTGGGGTTTGCTGATTGGCCAGTGAAAATACAGTGACTTCAGCCTGTAAAGCCGCCCCAGACTGGCTGTGTCATTCCAAACCCTCAAGCCTCGGAATCCTTCATTTCTTTCTTCAGCCTTGGCTTGGCTTTCCTGACTCAGAGAGGACATTTGCCAAATGCAAGAGTGAGCCATTTTTCTTTCTCTACAAGATAGGACCACAACAAAGAACGTTCTTTTTTTTTTTTTTTTAAATGAGAAACCTAGAGGCAAAAACTGTTAAAACGCAGCTGGTGTGATCATATTCAAACTAGCCAAGAAAAATTTCACTGTTGGATTGAAACTAAGAAATTCTAGCTGCTTAGGAAGAAGGCTAAAGGCAGCAGATTGTAGCGAGGAGGGAAAAGATAACGAGAGATCAGTGACTCACCAGGCAGATAGCCTGCCCAACCATGACACACACAGACAAAAGATCTCTGTTTCCAGAACCAACCTGCCCCAGGGAGGGCCAAGGGGGGGATATCCCTCAGAGAAGCCACAAGACTGTAATTAAGGCAGACAGGCTTTGGCACTGTGCTAGGAAAGGGCTTAGGAGATAGAGGCTGAGGGCATGTGAGTCAGGGGAACATGAGTGTAACATGCGTAAGGCTCTGGGTTCAATGCCCAGTGCCAAAGCCAGTTCTTCCTTCAAGAACAAACTTTAACAATGGGCTCAGAGACGGTGCAGCACTTGAGAGCAGCTGCTCCTGCAGAGGACCCAAGATCTCTTCCAGGCACCTCATCAGGTGGCTCACAAGCACCTGGAGCTCCAGCTCCAAAGGCTCCAACACCCTCTACGGCCTCTACAGGCACGTGATCATAGGGTATAAACACATAGCATGTGAACAAAAATAAATCTTAATTTAAAAACAATAACAAATTGCAGGCTGGAGAGATGGCCCAGGTTAGGAGAACTGGTTCCTCCTTCCGTAATGAATTTAATTCCCTAACAACCCTATGCGTCTCCAGTTCTAGGAGATCTGAAACCATCTTTTGGCTTCCAGGGGTACCAGGTACTCGTATAGTAAACACACATACATGCAGGCACAACACCCATTTACACACTTTTTTAAATGAAACAAATGTAAACAATCAATACAAATATCCTGGACTGGTAAAATGGCTCCTAAGATCCCAGCACTTGGAAGGCAGATAGATCTCTGTGAGTTTGAAATCAGTCTGGTCTGCATCGTGAGTTCCAGGCTACCCAGGACTACTTTGTAGGGGATCCGGCAAGCTGCAAGGTCAGCGGGGAGTCCAAGTGAGGCGGAGCGTGAGTTAAGAAACACTGGTTCAAACCTCTGGAGTCTGACACCTGGCAGTTTACTGTAGATATATTTAAGGATACCACAGCTCTGGAATAAGTCTTCTTGGTAACAATTTTCTCAATCCCATCTGCACGGTAAAGCTTAAGGCCTGACAGCATCAAAACTCTTTTGTAAACTGCATGTGACCTCTACCGTGAAGATAGGTTCTAGAGCTCAAGGGCTTAGCATCTGGCTTGGTCTCTGATGGAGGTAGGTAGCACAGAGGTCAAGTGACACAGTGGCCTGTGACCTCTGCTTCAAGAGTCCAGTGACTCTGTCCTCTGCAAGCACCCAAACACAGACACACACACACACATACACAGACACACACAGACACACACAAAAAGAAACCTAAAATAAATCAAACCCTGGGAGGTGGACAGGAGGAAAAAAAGAAAAGAAAATATATCTTTTAAAAACAAGAATGAAGGGGCTGGAGATGGTCCAGTGGTTGAGATCACTGGCTGCTCTTCCGGAGAACATAAATTTAGTTCCCAGCAGCTCTTGGCAGCTCATTCCCACCTGTAACTCTAGTTCCAGGGGATCCAATCCTCCTTCTAGCCTCTGTAAGTAACAGGTACACCTGAGGGTGACCTGTACATACAGGCAAATGGTCATACTCGTAAAAAATGAATAAATCCTTTAAAAATTGTCTCTAACACAATACTATCTTGACATTATTAAAACATAGGTAAGGGGGTGGAGAGATGGCTCAGCAGTTAAGAGTACTGACTGCTCTTCTAGAGGTCCTGAGTTCAATTCCCAGCAACTACATGGTGGCTCACAACCATCTGTAATGAGATCCGATGCCCTCTTCTGGTGTGTTTGATGACAGCAACAGTGTACTCATAAAGATAAAATAAATAAATCTTAAAAAAACCCAAACAGGTAAGATCATCTGACAGTGATCCGCTAGAAAAACAGAAAGATGTTTCTTTAAGGAGTCTTTTTAAAAGACAACATAGGGGTTGGAGAACTATCTCAGTGGTTAAGAGCACTCACTGCTTCTCCACAGGACCTGGGTTTAATTCCCAACATTCATGTGGTGGTTTACATCCATCCATAACTCCAGTTCTAGAGGATCTGAGTCCCTCTTCTGATCAATGGAGACACCCAGCATGCATGTGGTACACATATATACACTCAGTCAAAACACACATAAAATACAATGAGTAAATCTAAGAAAAAAATTAAAGATAGTATTAAAAACTCCTTAAATATACATACTATAAAAAAGAAAAAAATTATATTAAAATTTCAACAAAGGAGTCAGGCATAGTGGCGCACACCTTTAATTCCAGCACTTGGGAGGCAGAGGCAGGTGGATCTTTGAGTTAAATGCCAGGCTGGTCTACATACTGAGTTCCAGGACAGCCAGAGCTACATAGTAAGACTCTGTCTTGAAAAAACAAAACAACAAAACAAAAAAATTACAACACAGGGCTAAAAAGATGGCTCAGGGGTTAAGAGCTTCATTGTTCTTGCAAAGAACCTGAGTTCACCTAGCAACAAACTGACTGTACCTCCAGCTCCAGGGGGTTCAATGCCTCTGGTTTCCATGAACACTTGCACTCACGTGCACACACCTACACATATAGACATAATTAATAATTTTAAAATTGCAACAAAAATATGAAGTCACTGAAGAAGAAACAAATGTACACAATCCTAATTTGAAACATGTATTGGAGTTGTAAAATATGACAGCAATTTATTGTAGGAGGAGCTAAGGTGGGAGGAGTAAGGAGAGGAAGAGGAAATGGAAGAAGAGAAGCTAGGGAGAGCAGAGATGTAGGACAGAAAGCCATGCAGGTATGGAGAGCAGTGCGGGTAACAACTTATATTTAGATTAGCTAATTGGAAAACAACTCTCTTTGTATGGGCATATTGTTATTGAGCTTTACCAGAAATATAAAGCCTTTGATTAATCTTTAAGCATTAGAGTCTCATTTTTTCTACCGGGCCCGTGTGGATGGCGGGATGATCTGGGCAATGCAGAGACAGCGTGGAAGACTGGCAGAGCCAATAAACTGCCGGGTGTCAGACTCTAGAAGTTTGAACCAGGACTGGTAAGTAGAGCTGAACCTAATTTCCTTCTTGCTTCTCAAGGTTAGCTTCTCTGATGGCTGTAGAGTTTATAGGGAACCCTACAAAGACCCAGCTGGGAGTGTTGGCACATACTTATAATCCCAGCATTGGGAGGCAGAAACATCTGTGAGTTCAAGGCCAGCCTGGTCTACATAGAAAATTCCAGAACAGCCAAGATTACATACACAGACCCTGTAAAGAGAGTGGGTGGGGGAAAGACACACCAGAGTTTTGATTCCTGAAACCCGCAAAATAGCCAGGTGGGCATTGTAGACAACCTGTGATCCTAGCACTCTGGAGGTACAGACATGAGATCCTTGGGTCATGCTGGGTTGGTGAAAGACAAAAGATCCTGTCTCAGTAAATAAAACAATCGAGGAAGACACCTAATGTCAACTCTGACCTACATACCCAGACAGACAGACAGAGACACAGAGACACAGACATACTGACCACAATACAAAAAAAAAAAAAAAGGTAAGCCAGAAAAGGTTTAAGTTAGTAACCTAGGAATTGGCTGAGTTCACAAACTTCTTCACTTAACCTTTGGTTGCAATTATAAGTGCTTATCATACTTGAAATGTAATTTTGTTGTCTTGAGACAGAATCTCACTAAGTTGTCCAAGCTAGCCTGGAACTTGTTAAGCTGTACAGGCTGGCTTTGAATTTCTGATCCTCCTTCCTCAAACTCCCAAGAGCTGGGATTATAGGCTTGTGTCACCGTGCCTGCCTCCAGAAGGAAATAGAGCAAACATTCCCTTGTGAGAACGAAAGCAAAGCACGGTAGTTACCACCTCTCCAGGTGGACCACCAAGCTGCCTCACGGATGAACACTTACTGACCTTACAGACGAGCCCTCAGGTACGTGTGAGCTATCAGGAAGACAAGAGGAACACAGGAACACAGGCAGTGGCAGAGTCATCTGGTGAGCACCTACCTGTGGTCAGCACTGGGTCTCTGCCTCCCGGTCCACAGTCTTCTATTCACCGAAGTGGGAGGAGGGGAGGAAGGCAGTGGTGGGGGAGGGGGAGGCAGAGAGGGCAGGGGAGGCAGGTTTCTCTTCTCTTTCTTGAAGCTGATGCCTGGGCTTCCGTCCTTGTCCCCTTCTCCAGCATGTTTGAATGTTCTGCGGGGCTTGGGGACAGGGTTGATGAAAGGCTTTTGGGGGTACCATCTGGAGCCCCGGTATACACTCTCCTGGCCTTTCCACTCCTCTGAAGTCTCAGGGCCTGGCTCCCTGACCTCCAAGTGGTGAGCTCTCCGGCCAGCTGCTGAGGCACTCCCACTTTCTTGGCTTTCAGGGATGGGTTGGTCTTCCTCAGTCTTGTCAGGCAGACAGTGAGGTGAATAACAAGTCCCTGGCAACTGGGGGTCCAGGCCAGCGGAGCCATCCTTCAAGGCCTTCTCTAGTCTCTTGACCTGTCTCAGCACAGAGAGATGGTCACTTTGAAAGCGTAGGTCACTGGGTTTCAGCTCACGACCTCTGTGCTGGCTGGGCTCTGGCTGTCCATCGCTCTGCCTCAGGCCTGGCAACCGTTCTGTGTCCTGACACACGGTTCTTGACCTGCTGTCATTTTGCAAGCTCTCTGTCTCAAGCCTCATTCCATTCTTAGTTCTGGTGAGTTCACTGCCTCTCCTCTCTACCCTACAGGATGGCAGGTAGTCCTCTTGGCCATCTGTTTGCCTGGCAGGATCAGAGGCAGGTGGCTCCTTCTTCCCTTCCCACTTGGATATCTTGTCCTTTATGCTGAGGGGCTGGGGCTGGGCTCTGGCTCGGGCAGATGGTCCCGGGTTTTGGACACTACTAAGCTGCTTCTTCAAAGGCCTGCTGGCTTCTTTAGCACCAAGGTCTGCAGCCGGGCCACTGATGATCATGTTGGAGCTTAGCATGTCCACTCTTGCCTCCAGCATGAGGGTGTGGGGGCTCCCTGAGGGACTCCTTCCCAAGGGCAGTGGTGGGTTAGTCTTCTGCGAAGAAATGGACCTCCCAAGTGGTGGTCTTCTAGGAGCTTCCCTCGTCTTTGGAACTTCTGTCTTGACCCTGTACCAGAGACACAAATACAAAGAAACAAACACAAGAGGGTTTCGTAAGTTACTGCTCTTGGCCAATCATGGAGAGTTGCCAGAAATCAGATGAAGTATTCTATATTAATTGCCAACCACAACACTGAAGCTATCATTTAAAAAAAAAGATTTATTTTTATCATTTTTAATTTTTATGTGTATGGGTGTTCTCCTGCAAGTCATGTCTGTTAACTGCGTGCCTGGTGCCCATGGAGGTCAGAAGTGAGGTCAGATCCTTGTATTAGAATTTGGGATCCTGCTGGGCGGAGGTGGCGCACACCTTTAATCCCAGCACTTGGGAGGCAGAGACAGGCGGATTTCTGAGTTCGAGGCCAGCCTGGTCTACAGAGTGAGTTCCAGGACAGCCAGGGCTATACAGAGAAACTTTGTCTCGAAAAACCAAAAAAAAAAAGAAAAAAAGAAAAAAAAGAAAAAAAAGAATTTGGGATCCTCCTGTCTCTGCATCCCCACTGCTAGGATCATAAACTGCCATACCCAGCTTTTTCACATAGGACCTCCCCAGCTCAGCAATGGCTAATTAAAAACTAAAATAATGCCAAAAGTCCTTAAGTCTTTGCTCATCCTAGACTTATGAGGCGAAATATGAAGCCATGATGAATTGGGGACTCTCTCTGGAGCATGTGCCCCACTGAAAGGGCTCTCCATGAGAGAGGGGTTGTTATGTCTACTTCCCTAGCTTCTAGAATAACCTGGCAGGGCTGGAGTCAGTAAATACCTGTTGCCCGAGTGAATGTGAGTCGACAGGGAATCTAGATTTGATACATGGCCTAGAAATGCACCATCCAATACCAGTCTCCAGCAGCCGTAGGTGGCTAGTTGAACTTAAGTCCCTCCGTTGCCCTAGCTGCCAGCAAGACACTCACAAACCCCATGTAGCAAATGGCTCCTTAGTGGACAAGAGAGGTTTTCTGTGATTGTAGGTTGCTTTGTCTAGAATATACATGTGGACCTAGACTCCTCTAAATATGGCTTTAGGAGGTTAGTACCACAAACGTGCCAAAGACTCTTTCGGGAGAAAACATTTGAATGTTAGTGAGAATGAGAATATATGTCTTTCGAAACAGAAAACATTCGCACAGCATAGATTACGCTGTACATGGTGCCTAGATGTGTGGGCGCTGTAAACAGGCACGAAGCCAGCAGGGCACGTTTTCCAAACTGACATAAACCTGACCGTATAGTGACCGAGGAACTCCAGCTAAGGGTCACAGCGAGAGATGCTTAATTAGCCGCTGCGTTCACCCTGTTACTATAACTTTCCATTCCAAAGAGCAGGAGCTGTTTATACAAAGACCTCTCCCTTAGTTGCATCACGGACACACAAATTAGGCTGCTGTTCTTGGTTGCACAGCACAAATTTCAAACTTGTGAGAGCACAAATATACTCTCCATGGTGATCAGAGGAGAATTTCTTTTTGAAAACAACAATTAAGAGTGCTTACAAAAGAAAAAATAGTTTATTTATTTTATTTGTACTTCATGCATGAGTGTTTGCCTGCACATATCTATGTGCACCACATGTATGCCTGGTGTCCCAGGAGGTCAGAAGAGGGTGCCACACCCCTTGGAACTGGAGTTACAGATGGTTGTGAGCTGCTGTGTGGGTAGTGGGAACTGAACCTGGGTCTTCTGTAAGAGAATTAAGAGCTCTTAACCTCTGAGCCAACTCTCCATCCTTAAAATATTTTTTAGTTGTCTTCAAGACAGTAGGTGAATTTAGATTCTAGGCAGAATCATGATTCATTGCTATTTTCCTGAGCACTGAAATAGCAGAACTTACAGTTTCTTTTCTCATGGCAAGATGGGAGAGGACAGACGGGTGAGAACGTGACCATCCAGGTCAGTGTATGCTGCTGACAGTCACTGACAAGAGCAGGCATCACTCAGTCACATATGCTACCTCACAGCTCTGGACAGTGGACAAATAAAAGCAAGGGCTTCGGAGTCAGGAAGACGTGGGTTTCAGTCCTTGCTAACTTTCCTTCTCAGTATGGAGACTGAGCCCAGGGACCTGAGCATGCTGGGTGGGTGAGCATGGCTCTACCACTGAGCTATGTCCCTAGCCCTCTTTTTTTTTTTTTAACTTCTAAAAGTAGGAATACTAGCTCCCTTCTTTAGACCGGAGCCTTCTGAGTGCAGAAGCCATATCAGTCTAGTTTGTTGTTCCTGGCATATGGTAGGTTGTTAATACATATGCATTTAATAAATGAGTATACATCAAATACACAGTTATATATAAATGTAGAATTTATATAATATATAAAATTTTTAAATATGATAAATTTAAATATATAAATATGTATTTATGTAAATCTATTTTTATATTATTTAAATAATATATTTATATAACACATACTAAAATACAAATATATATTTGAATATATAATATGAATATATAATGTATATTCATTATATATATATATATATATATATATATATATATATATATATATATTCATCCCAAAGCACTCAACTGATTGCAATTGTGACCATTACAGTTTTCATTTAATATCCCAAACACCTGGAGTGACTCAACAATACCTGAGGAAGAGACAATCTCTTGTTGGAAGAACATACTGTATTTACCAAGGTCAAGCAAGAGGGGTAAAGGATGATAAGACTATTTTAACTGTCCCCAGGACAGACAGAGTGTCTTCTCCACGTGACTCTTATACACATGGGTGTCTGCAGTTCCTGTTTCTAGCATCTGGGCTGCAGAGTTGTGCTGAGCTTAGTGACAGCAGAATATGAACAGTATCAGGGAAAAGGCTTCATGCTAGCAGAAGATAGGAAATGCTGGCTTGTGGACAGCTACGGCTGCAAAGCTTTAGAATTTAGAGAGAAGTGAGAAACTGTGATTCTAGAGCTGGAAAAATATGCCCTGGCCTGGAAGGCACACACTCACTCGGCACATCCAGACCTCTCAACTGAAGGCCGTTCAAGGAGATGTCTGACAGGAGGCTCAGGCAAGTGATTCCTTAGTTAAGGAACTTGGGTTGGTGTAAGTAATAAAAGGAAGGAAGTGAGACAGGCCTTCAGTTCCTATACTCTGAGGAAGAACGGAAGGAGGCTGAGAAGCTTGCTCATCTACTTTCAGGGTGCATGTGAAGGGAGGCTCTTACTTGTCAGCCAGTCTGTAGCTCAGACTTCCAGTCGGGCTGTGGAAGGCTGTGGCCTGCCTGCACACAGTCACCATGTCAGCACCAAGAGAGGCTCCAGGAAGCCTAGAGGACCAGGGATACCTACCCAGTGAGGCACACGGGCCCCTCCTTCAGAAGGAAACGGGTATGTGGCCCCACTTCACCCAGAATGAGAGGTGGCAAGAAGAAACCATTCAGAAAACCTGTCCAGGTGGATGAGGTCACATGATCTCCTCAGGCTTCCAAGACTTCTACCTGCCAGGTAACACTGAGGATATTCAATGTCCTGGCTCAGAACTTCCTCAAAGAAATCAAGGGGCCTAGTCCAAGACATGTTTACAGATTTTAGGTACCAGGAAGGAAAGGCCGGAGAAGAGACATTAAATAAATGTGGTGGTCTGAATGAGAATGACCCTACAGGCTCATTTATTTGCGTGTTTAGTCCCCAGTTAGAGGAAGTATGTTGCTGGGGGTGAGCTTTGATGTTTCAAAAGGGCAAGCCAGTCTCAGTTAGTGTGTGTGTGTGTGTGTGTGTGTGTGTGTGTGTGTGTGTGTCTGGCTGTCTCTGGCTGCTGCCTGGGAATCCGTATGTAAAGTTCTCCATCACATCCCAGCACACCCTCCATCATGATGACCATGGTGGACTAAGCCTCTGAAACTACACAAGCCCCAGTTAAACCCTTTGCCTTTATAAAAGAGCTGCCTCGGTCATGGTGTCTCTCTTTACAGCAATAGAACAGTGACTAAGACAACAAGTACATGAATTTAATTAATTAAAACATAAAATAAATAAAAATACTCATGGATCACACTTTCTAAAGATGAAGACACGGTCTGGTGAGATGGCTCAGGGTGAAGGTGTTTGCCGCTGAGGCTGACGACCTTAGTTAGTTCAAGCTCCAGAACCCACAGGGTAGACGGAAGGACCACTTGTAGACAAGTTATCATCTGTCCTTTTCCCCAGTGTACGTGCACATACAAATAAGTAAACTTGTACAAATATTACTTTTAAGAGGAAAGAGGCAAGGGGGGACTCATCAGCTGAGCAATGACTAAAGCAGAGGGAGATGGGGTTTAGGAAGAGCTGGAGCACGGCTTTGCTC
The DNA here is from genome assembly GCF_004785775.1 of Grammomys surdaster. NCBI lineage: Eukaryota > Metazoa > Chordata > Mammalia > Rodentia > Muridae > Grammomys > Grammomys surdaster. The sequence continues at coordinate 6,657,255 of NW_021604631.1, forward strand.
CGGGGCCTAGCTGTTACTTTACAGCAACCCAGCATCATATATTCTGGAATAAATCTGTGACACAACTGAGCCCGGATCTCCAGGGAAGCCAGGAGCTCAGGCCCACCCATCCACAGCAGAGCGGAGCCCTGAAAGGCCTTTCAGGGACAGGAAGGAACTCATTGTCCCTCTCACAACACTCACACAGCTGAAGCTTCTGGAGCCTCTCCATGTGGCTGGGCCACAGACACTGCCTTTCTGTCCTCTTCTGGCAGATAGCCACATGGGACGGGGTGGGGGGTGGGGGGTGGGGAAGTATAGCCGATCTCCACCCCAGCCCCCTGCTCTCCACGGCCTGCACTCTGGCTCCACAGACCAAACACCCACCATGCAATCTTCTTCTGTGTGAGCCAGGCAGCTCTCCATCTCTTTCTTTTAGGCTCGTGCCAAGCTGCGTGCAGGATGCTCTAGGGGGCTCCAAGTTAAGTTAGATTCTGTCTCCTTCCTCGAGGAGCACACCAGGGCAGTGCCTGGACTACAGTCAGCCCCTGCAGCAGCTCCCCCCCCCCCAGGGGAGCCCTTTCCCCACTGTCTGAGGAAGCAAAGCTTTTACCAAATGGAGCAGAGCCACCAACGTCCTTCCAGAGGATGCTCCCAAGTAGCTTTAGCCTCAAACACGCGGCATTAGTGAAGTCATTTCCCATCAGGTAATAACTCCCAGTACTAAAACCACAGACTCCTGGGCACCGGCAGATGGTATAGTCCGGTGTCCCACTGCAAGGGTAAATCTAAATGGGCAGCAGAGTCTGGGAGTGAAGAGATAAAGAACACACATTTCACACTTAGCAACAGCCATCGGGATGTCTCAGTTCAGTTCACACAAGTATGGAGTAGGCTGCCCTCAATCTTTTTGTTTTGTTTTGTTTTGCCCTTGATGATTAGAATAGGTTAGGCAGATGTCTCAGTGGGTAGAGCTACTTGCTGCCAATCAGAGGCTGTCACCAGAAGCCACATGGTAAGAGAAACTGACTCATAGAGAAATTGACTTTCATACAGCTTGTCCTTTGACCTTTACAGGCATGCTGTGCAACACATGTCACACACACACACACTCACACACATTCACAAATATATGTTTTATATATATATATAAAATAAATCCAGGCTGGAGAGATGGCTCAGTGGTTAAGAACACTTTTTATTTTAGGAACTGAACTAGGATCTGAGTTGAGCTCCCAACAGCCACACGAGGAGGCTCACACCCACCTATAAGTTCAGCTCTGTGGGGTCTGACACACCCTTCCGGCCTTCACTAGCATCAGCACACACGGTATATACTCACACATACAATGTAAATAAGAATAATCAATCTTTCCCCCCCTTTTTTTTTTTGAGACAGTGTTTCTCAGTGTATCCTTGCTGTCCTAGAACTCGATCAGTATACCAGGCTGGCCTTGAACTCAGAAATCTACCTGACTCTTGCCACCCAAGTGCTGGAATTAAAGACATGTATCAACAGGCTTGCTTCCTAAAAGTCAATTCTAAGAAAAAAATAATAAAAGACTAAGACAGTAAGTCTAGCCTTATTTGGGAGTACTGTGTACACATAAGCTTTACTGTTACTTTATAGGTCTGGGAGTCAGTCAAGTTTTCTTTCTTTCTTTCCTTTTTTTTTTTTTTTTTGGTTTTTTGAGACAGGGTTTCTCTGTGTAGCCCTGGCTGTCCTGGAACTCACTTTGTAGACCAGGCTAGCCTCGAACTCAGAAATCCGCCTGCCTCTGCCTCCCAAGTGCTGGGGTTAAAGGCGTGCGCCACCACCGCCCGGCAGTCAATTTTTCAAATTTGTGTGAACTGTCCTCTGTGAATCTGGGGACATCTGTGATATACCAAATCAACTGTCTGGGGGCTGGTCTGGAACCTAGCATGCTAAATAATAGTATTTAGATGATTTTCACACAATTGAGAACTCATTTTTTCTCCGGCAATTTGGCCGTGTGCTTCAGACTGCTGGGCAAGAGGGGTAATGAAAGAATATTAACACCACATTTCCTCAGCCCACTGTTTTCTATAAAAGCAGGACTTCCTATTAACCAGATGGCGTTAATTAGCACTATTTTTGTTTTCTGAAACAGAGTGTGCGGCACACACAGATGCATGAGTGTGTATACGGTGTGTGTCAGGCTGCCTTAGAATCAGTGGAAATTCTCCTGCCTCAGACTGCTATTACAGGAGTGTACTATCTCATCTCAGGCTACTAAAGAACTTAACGGCCCTAAAATGGTCTATAAATACAAAACTCATACCATTCTTTTTTAAAGATGTACTTTTATGTGTATGAGTGTCTTGCCAGTGTGTATGTCTGTGTCCTGTGCATGCTTGGAACCTACCGAGGTGAGAAGAGGGTGTTGGTTGGATGGATTCTTGAGAACTAGATTGTAGCTATGACATGGTGCTGGGAACCAAACTCTGGTCTTCTCAGTGCTCTGAGCTGCTGAGCTACCTCTCAAGGCCACCGCTGCATTTATTTAAAAAGCATTATTTTTTCAGTTCCTTTAAGCATACCCCACCCCCAAGGTTTACAGTCTAGTTAAAACTCCCTATATGCCATTTTTTTTCTATTTGCCAGTGGCCAGGACTGAGTCAAATCATTAATTAATTAGAAAAAACAATGCCTCTCTGGCAAAGGCTAGAGGATTAAAACAGAAAGTCGTTTATCCCAAGGGGGAATGGGGAACCTGCAGCCCTGTACCTCCAGGGCCCTGGCACTGTCTGTGGAATCCACACCGGCCTGACTTTCTTCCTCTCTTGCCTCCCCAGTGACCAGGGAGGCGTATCCTGGGCATTAATTATCCCCTTACGTCTTAAATAGAATGGCTCGGAATCTCATCAAGCATATTCTTGTTGTTTTTAAGAGTTATTTTGGTTTTAATCATGTGCATGTGTGTATGTCTCTGTGCGTGTGTGTGTGCGTGTGTGTGTGTGTGTGTGTGTGTGTGTGTGTGTGTGTGTGTGTGCGCGCGCGCGGCCCAGAGGCCAGAGGCATCAGATTCTCAGAAGATGGAGTTGCAGGTGGCTGTGAAATGTCTCACCCGGAGCTGGAGAGCTGGCTCAGCAGGAGAGACTGGCTGCTCTTCCAGAGGAGCCATTCCATTCTCAGCACCCACAGGACTGCTGACAAACCGTCTGTAACTCCACTTCCCACAGGACTGCTGACAAACCATCTGTAACTCCACTTCCCAGGACATATGCACCTTGTTAGCTTCGGAGGACATCACACATGCACAAAGGCACAGGCAAAACACTTATTAAACTGGGCGGTGGTGGTGCATGCCTGTAATCCCAGCACTTGGGAGGCAGAGGCAGGTGGATTTCTGAGTTCTAGGCCAGCCTGGTCTACAGAGTGAGTTCCAGGACAGCCCAGGCTACACAGAGAAACCCTGTCGAAAAAAACAACAACAACAACAACAACAAAAAAACAAACAAAACAAAAACCCAAAAAACAAAAAACACTTAAGATAAATTAAAACTATAAGGAATTTAGGCAGGGAAGCAGGTGCATCTCCTGATCTCGGTATACTATTTCTGCAGCACAATATTTATATAACTTGATTTTTAGATGGCCATACTTGGGCTGGCATGATGGCCCAGTGGTTAGTGCTAGACTGTTGCAGATTACACTAATTAATTATTAGTGTTTTCTCTTCTTTCTATTTTTTTTCTTGCAAGACAGGGTTTCTCTGTATCATCTATCCTGGGCCTTGCTCTGTAAACCAGGCTGGCCTTGGATTCAGAGAGATCTGCCTGCCTCTGCATCCTGAATGCTGGGATTAAAGGTGTGTGCCACCACTGCCTGGCTTCATGTCCAGATTTTTAAAATTTCATTTATTATGTGTAGCACAGCATTTATGTGGATGTCAGAGACCAGCTTTTGGGACTTGGTCCTTTCCACCATGGGGGTCCAGGGTTCGAATTCGCATCATCAACCAATCCTTGTTTTGTTTCTGAGACAGGAAAAACTTATCTCAAACGTTTATCCTTCTGCCTCAGCCAGCCCGGTGCAAGGATTATAGCTACGCGCCACCACATTCATCGATCTTGGACTGTAACCTCTTAATATGTTTTACTTTGAGGCGAGGCAAGCCTTTTCTCCTTATTCGCAGGGATTTGCTATAGAAGCGGAGGCCAGCAGTTCCCCACACTGGCTTCCATACCAAGGCTTTCAGGTCAGGAGGATAAGCAGAGTCACACCAAGACCGCCTGTGGCTATGAATACTCAGTCAGCGATAATATTTTCTTTCAGCCATCTGATCGGTATTTTCCTGATACCTGTCAGTCTGATTTATCCTCTGGGAACCTGTGGCTAGTCTACCCTGAAATACGCCACGTGGTGCTGACTAGGCCGAAAGCAGGTCAAGACGTCACCTTCTCCCTTTCCTAAATAAAGGCAGGAAGGATTTTCTCACGTGTGCAGAGACCTACTTGGCCTGCGTAGGAATATGGGAAGGAGGTTTTTTTTTTCCTGACATTATGTGGAAACCATGTTATGTTCTCTTCTCTCATTAGCAATGCTAACACTAATTAGCAATTAGAATTGCTTCCCTGTTGCTGTCTATGGAGAGTTTGAAGGCAGACATGTACTTCCATGGGCTCCGTGTACAGGAACACAAGTTACAGGGTGAGGAAGGTTTCCGCTGTCAGTCCCCCTCAGTGTCCCTAACTACTATGTTGGCTCTGACAAAGCCAGTGTGTGTCTGTCAGAAGCACTGAAGTAGAATTTACAGAGCTGGATGCTGGTGGCACACCTCATAATTCCAGAACTCCAGAGGTGGAGGCAGAAGAATCTGGAGATCGAGAATTTTCTCAGCTATCTAATAATGGTTCTGATGCTAACCTGGGTTATATAAGATCCCATAGAAACAGTAAAATTCAAAAAGTATGCACTATGAAATATACTAAAGTGTGACTTCGTAGTCTTAGTTTGGATTTCTCTTTTGTGTGTGCTGGAAATTGAAGTCAGGGACTAACATATGTCAAACATGAACTCTACCCTGAGCTAAAGCCTTCTGGTTTTTTGTTTTTTAAGTAAAAAGTAGTACAGAGCTGGAGAGATGGCTCAGTGTGAAGAGCAGTGGCTGCTCTTCCAGAGAACCTGTTTTTGATTCCCAGCACCTACATGGCAGCTCACAACTATCTGTAACTCCAGTCCTAGAGGGCCCGGGCTCTACTGTGACTTCCAGGGGCACCAGGCACACATGTGGGATGCAGGCATACATGCAGACAAAACACCCATACACGCAAATAAAATGTACATAAGCCAGACAATGGTGGCACACACCTTTAACCTCATTGGGAGGCAGAGGCAGGCTGATCTCTGAGTTCGAGGCCAGCCTGATTTACAGAGCAAGTTCCAGGACAGCCAGGGCTACACAGAGAAACCCTGTTTTGAAAAAAAAAAAATGCACATAAAATTTAAAAAGTATTCTTCCAGCCTGGCAGTGGTGGCGCACGCCTGTAATCCCAGCATTTGGGAGAAAGAAGCAGGCTCTCATTAAGAGAGCTGGGGGGGAGGGGGGATGGGCATGGTGGGTCTTTAATCTCAGTGCTCAGGAGATAAGAGGCAGGAGGATCTGTGAGTTTTGTGCTACCGTGAGACCTTGTCTCAGGGTTGGGGGATGAGAATGGGCTGGAGGGGTGACTCAGCTCAGGTGCAGGTCCCAGAACCCGTGTTGAGCAGCCCACAGCCAGCTGTAACTCCGGCTCCAGGAGGGATCTGAGCCCAAGGCTCTCATGCACACCTGAGCGCACATGCGCATATCTGCACTCACGTACCAAAAATAACAAAACAAATATTGTTTAAAACAGAGCAAGGGCCGGGCAGTGGTGGCGCACCCCTTTAACCCCAGCACTTGGGAGGCAGAGGCAGGCAGATTTCTGAGTTTGAGGCTAGCCTGGTCTACAGAGTGAGTTCCAGGACAGCCAGAACTACACAGAGAAACCCTGTCTCGAAAAAACAAACAAACAAACAAACAAAACAAAAAAAAAATGGAGCAGGGGAGAGGACTATGTTTTATTTTATTTAGTTATTTTAATGGAGCTGTCTTCTCATAGTTCTATAACTGTATTTCTATACTTTGGGAATTTATCCTAAGAGATAATTCTAAAGACAGGGAAAAAGTGTATGCATGACATTCATAACTATGATTTATAATACTGGAAAACTAAAAGCAACTCAAACATTAAATAATATATCTATTCACTGGAATACTATAAAGTAAATTCTATTTTAGAGGGCTATGATTCTGGGGCAGGAAGGATGTTCAGTGGTTCAGAGCACTTCCTGCAGCCATGAGCACCTGAGCTTGAATCCCAGCACCCAGTTAATAAGCCAGGCATGGTTTTCAGTTCACCCTTAATGCCTTTGCTGGGGTTAGTGTGAGAATAGAGGTTTTTTTTTTTTTTTTTTGGTTTTTCAAGACAGTGTTTTTCTCTGTGTAGCCCTGGCTGTCCTGGAACTCACTCTGTAGACCAGGCTGGACTCGAACTCAGAAATCCGTCTGCGTCTGCCTCCCAAGTGCTGGGATTACAGGTGTGTGCCACCACCGCCTGGCGCAGAAACAGAGTTCTTAATATGTGACTGGACACCTGAGCAGCTCAACTGAATAGTGGTCAATTACAATTAGCCTGAGGCCAGGCTGTCAAGTCAGTGGTAGAACACACACTCAGTACTCAGGAGACCCTGGATTCAACCTCCAGTACTAAAAAAGAAAAGGTAATTCCATAAAACTGGATGAGCCTTGAACCTGGGTCTTTCTCAGCCAGAAAACCAGCAGCAGCAGACAAGAACTAGTTTCACAACACAGCCTCTGAAGAACTAGATGTCCATCCACTAGCCATTAGCCGCACTTTAAAAATGAGGTCAGGGGTCAGAGGCTTGCCCATATCATCATGTTTAAGAAAAACAACTGGGAGTCCAGGCAAATCTCTCTAGTCCAAATCCCACATTTCACCTCTCAAGTCTTGATATCTGTTCCCTAAACACCTGAGAGGAGAATTACACAGGATCATCACCTCTCTAAGGCTTGACTCAAGAATCTCAGCTCTGCCAGGCCCGCTGGAGATAGTAACCTCAGAAACCCCACAGGGTCAGGCTATTTGGAGCAGCTTGACCTGCTTCTGAGGGCAACAGGCAGGAAATAACTTTCATTCATAACCTTCTGGGATGGTCAGGGTGAGGAAATTAACAGTTACAGTCTGCTAGGCATTGCTTTAAGCACAAACATAGTTAATAACAGAAGTAACACTTGCCCTGAAAAACAAAAACCAATGCCCAATGCCCATGTATGTATGTGTGTGTGTGTATATGTGTGTGTGTGTGTGTATATATATATATATATATATATATATATATATATATATATATATTCTCTACAGAAATGTTCAGAGAGGCATTGTACCTACTGGACAGAAAGTGATAAAATAGAAACATTGAACAAACAACTCCAAATAACCTTCAGCCACTGAATGGATGAATAATGTGATATATCCATATAATAGAATATTACTTAGCCATAAAAAGGACTGTAGTACAGATACATGCTACAATACAGATGAACCTGGAGAATGGTATGCTTACTTAGTAAACTGAATCCAATAAAAAATTTTCACACACTGGGGCTAGAGAAGTGGCAGTTGGAGCACATACACTTTTTGCAGAGGACCCCTGAGTTTGGTACCTAGCACCTAGGTAGGAAGGCTAACAACCACCTAACTCCAGCACTAGGGGGATCGATGCCTCTTGCCTCTGTGAGCACCTGTGCCCGAAAGAACATACCCACACGAAGACACAGACACAGATACACAGACACACAGAGACACAAACATACAAATACACACATACACACACTTTAAAATAAGATAAATCTGGGTCTGGAGTGAGATGTGGCCTGTTTGGGTCAATGGACAGGAGCATGTACTGCTCTTACAGAGAACACTTAGTGACTACCTGTTACAACAGCTCTGGTCTAGAGGGACCCAGGACTTCTATACTCCACAAGCACCCGCTTGCACCACATATACACTCATACATTAAATAAAACAATAATTTTTAAGACTTATTTTTAAAAGCCCACATATTGTATAATTTCATTTATTTGAAATGTCCCCAATAGGTCAGTCCACACAGACAAAGCAACATAGAGGTCACTTAGGGCTCAGGAGGTCAGATGACTAAGGGACATGTGGGATAAAGGTTTCTTTTACACGGTGAAAATTTGTCCTCAAATTTTGATAGTGTAACAACTAAATACAAACAAATGAAAACAATCAAACTGAATACCTATTAAATGGTGAATTTTTCTTCTATGTGAATTACATCTCAAAAAAGTATCCCCCCCCCATGCCTGGAAGGCAAAAGGCAAGTTTTATTCAACACCAACAGTGAGCTGATCATAACGGGAAGTCTATTTCAATTTACAAAAGAGTCTTGAAGTAGGTGAACAGAATCACTAAGCCTTAGGATAGCTGAATCTTTCCCCAGATCCTCAATTTCCACTTATGTCAAAGTATTTACTGAGTGGACTTTAGGACTAGGACCTGAGAAGCACAAAAGCTAAGATCAATAAATGCTATGCTTAAAGAAACCATGCACAGGTACCAGGTAGCTCCTGTACAGAAAAGGGGCTAGCTTACCTTGCAGGAAATCATCTTCTACAATCTTCCCCTACCTCAACCACCAATCTCAAGGCCACCAGCAGCCACCATATTTAAGCCAGAGACTCACTGCCCCCACCCTACAACAGATCAGGGCTAATTGGTTCTAAGGGACAACTTGTGTTTGGCCAATCAGATTCCACTTTAGGGAAGTTCGGTCAATTTCTGTGTGCGTGTAACAGGAAACAGTTGCTGTAAAGCAGCTGTTTCCCTCCCTGTGGGCTAAGGAATACAGAGCCTCGCAGTGGAGGAAAGAATGAAGGTAGCCCATGACTGTATACTTCCGGGTCCTGACCTTCTTAGGGAAGTCTGCATTCCTGACCAAAGGTTTGACAAGACATCATTAACTTTGTTTAAACAACACAAAGGATCTTTATTAACACACAATGTTATGTTCAATAAATACACACCGTCACTGTTTTCAGACACAGCAGAAGAGGGCATCTGATGCCATTACAGATGGTTGTGAGCCACCATGTGGTTGCTGGGAATTGAACTCAGCACCTCTGGAAGAGCAATCAATGCTTTTAACCACTGAGCCATCTCTCCAGGCTAGGGGAAAAAAGAGTTTTAAACAGGAATCTGCATTCAGGTGTTCATTAGTGGAAGCAGTGTTCTCTTGGCTACTGTGATGGTTTGTATATGCTGGGCCCAGGGAGTGGCATTATTAGAAGGCAGGGCCTTGTTGGAGTAGGTGTGTCACTGTGGGTGTGGGCTTTAAGACCCTCATCCTGGCTGCCTGGAAGCCAGATTCTTCTAGCGGCCTTCAGATGAAGATGTAGAACTCTCAGCTCCTCATGCGCTATGCCTGCCTGAATGCTGCCATGTTCCTGCCTTGATGACTATGGATTGAGCCTCTGAACCTGTAAGCCAGCCCCAATGTTGTTATTTATAAAACTTGCTTTGGTCATGGTGTCTGTTCACAGCAGTAAAACCCTAACTAAGACAGCTACTAATGAAACCCAAGCCCCATCCCTTTGCCCCCAGCCTGCATAGCAGATTGGGCATGATCTAATAGCTTTCAACCCAAACTCAGGAAAACTGCTTTCAGGAAGTCCCTTTTCCTTGGTGAGGTTGATCCTAATAACACTAGAGGTGCCAGGAATGTCTGTTGTAGTCTTGGTAAGGCAGATGGCCACACGACCTAAGTTTCTCTGAAGACTCAGGAAGGTATTAAGTGCTAAACCGGACGGTTTGCTGAGTCCCAGATAAAATAAATGAAGTCACCATATTAGAAAGTGTGTATAGCCGGGCGGTGGTGGTGCACGCCTTTAATCCCAGCACTTGGGAGGCAGGCAGATTTCTGAGTTCGAGGCCAGCCTGGTCTACAGAGTGAGTTCCAGGACAGCCAGGACTACACAGAGAAACCCTGTCTCAAAAAAAAAAAAAAAGAAAGAAAAAGAAAGTGTGTATAATTTCTTTGCATTTCAAACCACCACCACCCACTAAAAACAAAACAAAACAAAACAACTAGTGTACCCTGAGATAATTTAATGAGTGGCCACTATAGATAAAGGACCAAATAGCTGCTCCCGGCTTGTTCAGTTCTTGCTTTTGGACCTACACTAAATGAGGCAGCTGAGTGCACATCCCACCCCCGAGCTGCCAGGGACACACGTGAAAGAAAACACTTACAAGAAGCCACAACAGCGTCAGGAGCAGAAGCCAGAGCTGGGCTGCCGGAGAGGATGCCCAAATCTCTTCCCACTTTTCCCACCCTTCTATTTATGGAGTCATTTGGTTCCAGGAAGTGCCGAGCCCCTTCTCCCAGGACCCTGTTGGGAGTGACGCCTACACTGGCTGACCCAGCCTGCCACATCCTCCTGCTGGCCTCAGCAGCTCTCTCCTCACGACCCAGGGGTCACTGGGAACCCAGCCTGTAAATGACTGTGCTCCTAAAGACCCTAGTCTAGTGAGGAGATTCAAAGAGGAAGAGGGTGGGGTACACAGCGAGCTAGAAAAGTCCATCAGGGAGACGCTCCCAAACACGCACACATGGGAGGGACAGGAAGTCAGGTCTAGAAATGACAACACTAGTCCAGGGGCTCCCTAACCTTCCCTGCAGAGCGGAGAAAGGCAGAACCCAAGGCTACTGCCATCACTCACCCGCACCCAGCCACCCCCTCCTAGTCCTTTCTCCAGATGACTCGGTTTCTGTACAGAGCTGCTCAGGGGAATGTGGGTTTCCTCACGAGCTGTGTGTACTTGCTGAAGATCTCTCTCTCTCTCTCTCTCTCTCTCTCTCTCTCTCTCTCTCTCTCTCTCTCCTCTCTCTCTCTCTCTCTGCCTCTCTCATACGCACATGCCTATCTGTGTCCTCTGCTGACAGGTTTCCTGTATCACAGGCTGGTCTCTGAACTCACCTTGTAGCCAAAGATAAACTTGAACTTCTCATTGTCTCCACCTCCAAGTGCTACCACCGCCACGGCCACCATGGCCACCAATGCCACCGTGAGCAGCATAGGTAGTACTGAAGATCAAACCTAGAGTCCCAAATGTGGTAGGCAAACTCTACCAACTGAGCTGTATTCCCCGATCTCTTCTCTCTCTCCTGCCAAGCTGTTATTGTTTGTTTTTCTGAATTATCAGAAAGCTCTGAAGCTAGCGAATTTTATTTGAAGAAGTGTTGTTCTGGATCGAGGGGCTGCTCTGCAGGTGAAGGGCTTTCAAGTCTGAGTTTGATCACTGGGACCCACATGGTGGATGGAGAATATCTAGAACCCACATGGTGAAAGGGAGAACCAACTCCTGCAACTGTCCTCTGACCTCCACACATCTGCTATGGAAGATGGTCACACAGACACAGCACAGACAAACCGATAGAGATAGGATTACATAAAATGCAATGAAGTGAGGAGGGTGCCTATTTTTTGGGTTTTCTTTGGAGGGGAGTTGGTTTTCTGAGACACACTTTCTCTGTGTAGCCCTGACTGTCCTGAAACTCACTCAGTAAAACAGGCTGGCCTTGAACTCACAGAGACCAGCCTGCCTCTGCCTCCTGAGTGTTGGGATTAAAGGAATATGCCACTACCACCTGGTTGACTTTTTAAAGAAAAGACAGGGTCTCGATATGTTGTTCTGTGCCATGTGCTGGGATTAAAGGTGTTCACAACCAAAATCTAGCTGATTTTTTTTTTCCATTAAAGAAGTAATGGGGGCTGGTGAGATGGCTCAGTGGTTAAGAGCACTGACTGATCTTCCAGAGGTCATGAGTTCAATTCCCAGCAACCACATGGTGGCTCACAACCATCTGTAATGAGATCTAATGTCCTCTTTTGGGATGACTGAAGACAGCTACAGTGTACTTACATATAATAAGTAAATAAAAACCTTTGGGCTAGAGCAAGAAGCAAGTGCAGGGTCAGAGCGAGAGAAGGGAAGGGAGAAAAAGCAACAACAAAAAAGAAGTAGTAATGGTCTAGCCAGGCAGTGGTGGTACATGGTGCATGCCTTTGATCCCAGCATTTGGGAGGCAAAGGCAGGAGGATCTCTGAATTGGAGGCCAGCAGGGTCTACAGAGCAAGTTCCAGTACAGCCTGGGCTACACAGAGAAAACCCTGTCTGGAAAAACAAACAAACAAACAAACAAACAAGTTAATGGTCTTTGTTATTAGGATGTTGAGTCAGACAGACAGATAGACCACCAAGCCAGGCCTGGCATAGCAGCCTATAATCCCAGCTACTCAGAGACTGAAGAAGGAGGATGCAAAGTTTAAAACCAGTCTGGGTAACATACAGAAGGGCCCAGGTTCAGTCACTACATCTTTAAGAAAACATACAGACCTAAAAGTTGTAAGTATAGCTAAACAACAGAGTGCATACATATGAAGCGTGATAGTTTTTCAGTAACAAAATAATAGATAAATAAGTAATAAGAAATAAGCAGGGTTGTTTGCATAATTTATAATCTCAGTACTTCAAAGTCATCCTCAGACATATGTAGTTCAAACACCTAGCCTGGGCTACACTGGGACTTTATATCAACCATAATCTGGGCTACACTGTGACTCTGTTTCAAAGTAAAATAAAAAATGCCCCTTACCTACCTAAGAGTTCTTACTGAATGTTCTTCCTTTTATTTTTGTAGAAAATAAAAATAAACATTTGGACTTTTTGACTTATACTACGTACAGGAGGAAAAAAGACTTGGTGTTAGCAGGTTAAAAGAAACGAGACAAGTTAAAGTATAGCCTGGGCTACAAAGCAAGTTCCAGTGCAGCCTGGGCTACATAGAGAAACTCTACCTTGAAAAATAAACAAACAAGTCTTTGTTATTAGGATGTTGACTCAGACAGACAGACAGACAGACAGATCGTCTGACAGAGGTGGGACAGTAGGAGAGACAAGTAGATACAGAATTGGAGTGGAAGAAACAGGAGCTCTAAGGACCCAGGAGAGACTAGTGGCAGAGGCAGATGGAGGAGTCACTGGAACCAGTGGGGACTGCACAGGGACCACGGCACTGTCACACCCAGAGGCCTCTCCATTTGACCAACTCTTGGGATCAACTTTTGTTTTTTCCCAGCTGAAGTGATCATAGGAATAGCCATGTTCATATCTGAGTTTTATCCCACTACCCGTCACGCTTCTGTTCACTCTCTTACTCAGCTTCCATCGCACCCCCTGTGTTCTATAGTGTCCCCATTTAACATGAGCCTATAAAAGCCCTCATAGAGGGGTCTTCCACATGACGGAAGGTGACAGGCAGGAGGGCAGTTTCCAACAAGCTCACTCTTGTCACCTCCAACTGAAGTCCTTCCTCTCTCCCCTTACTTTTTATGGCAATTATGAGCGTACGCTTGACTAAATACGTGTCCCATGTTTGCTCTTTTACAGTTAGTTTCGAAGGTCATTTGTGTGTTTTTACCTGAGGCTTCCATGTTAACGCTGAAATAATGAACAGGCGGCTAGAATTATTGAGGAGTTACTATTTGGTTTTTGTTGTTGTTTTGTTTTCGGGGACAGAGGAACAGGGTCTCACTATGTAGCCTTGGCTGGCCTGGAACTCTCTATGTAGGCCAGGCTGGCCTGGAACTCACAGAGACCCACCTGCCTGTGCCTTTAACGCTAGCATTAAAGGTACGACCCACCACACCCTTAGAGCGCTTATTCTTCTCTAGGTAAGATACACTGTGAGCTGGTTTAAGTGGGGGTTTAAGCTGTTTAAGTGGGTGGCCATCTTTCTGGCCTTTGTTCAGTTTTTGGTCTATGTGATCTAAGCCAATCTTGAACTTTCTATGTAGCCTTGGGTGATTTTAAGCTCCAAATCCTCCTGGCTCCACCTCTCAGGTGCCGGGAAGACAGGCCTGCGCCACCATGTCTGCCGTCCATTCCATCTTCACGTCCAACCTACTACTGCTCCCTTTACAGACATCTGGAGGGATGAACTTCGTCCATGGTTGAATGAACACAGGTGGTCAGACTCAGGATTCCAGACGTCCGGGGGTGGGGTACAGCCTTCAACTCAACGGAACTGACTGCATTCAAAGCAGCCAACCACCAGCCCCCTGGCCACCAGCCATGCCCTGGTACAGAGGCATGCCCCCGCAGCTGCCTACACTTCCAGAGGCAGCCATACACTGCCATTGGAATTTCTTTCTCTCTGCAGGCTTTCCTGATGTTTGCCTTAACCTGACCTCACTGCACATAACACAAAGAAGAGGAAGGGCCACCCTGTTCATCTGTCCAGGGCTGTGGAAACCAGAGAGCACCATGGCCTGTGCCTCTGGAGGGCTGGATGTTCACACCACAACACCAGGCAACCACTTGAGTGGAGTGCACCTGGAGGTCACATTCACTTGCTTCCTGGCAGCCACCCCAGCTCCAGCTGTGTCCCTCCCTCCCTCCCCTTCCTGTCCCTCTCTTCCTTTCCTCCCCCTCAGCCTCCTTCCCACCCTTTTTTTGCTGGCTTCTGTTCTTTCTTTCCATGAGCAGAGAGTTTCCAGGCTTGGCCCACAGCCAGCACATGTGGACAAAAGACAGCAATCTTAGAGGGAGACGTCACCTTCCATGCTGTCCACAGGGCCAGCACAAGAGACCCTAGTGAGGCTGCTCCCCTGATTCTGGGAAAGGGCTGGAAGACATGGTCCTATCACAGGAACGTAAAGCAGAGGATCTGGACTGTTCTGGACTCCAGGCTCTGATTCCGATGAACCCGAGAACTGCGGGCCTTCTGGACAAGTGACTTTCCTATGCCCCAGGCCTCTTGGTTTTACCAGCGGCTTTGCAACAAGACCTTGGGAAGGATGATGTGAGGCTGCACCTGTGGGACACTCCGGCACATTCTGGGAGAAGTGCTCAACAAATGTCTGCTGGGATTTTAAAATGAGCCTCACCCTGGCAAGTGATACTAGTATTTATTGGTGGTGCAGGGTCCTGAGTTGATAAGGACTGTGCACTCAATTCATTTAGAGGGCTGATTGTTCCCAAGTTCTAGGAAACCTAAAATACTCCCTCAGACCAGGTGAGGTGTAGTTCAATGATGGAGTATATATACATACATATACATTATACATATACACATACATATACATTATACATATACATACACACGGCCCTGGGTTAAATCCCCAGCACCTTAAAACCCACCCTCCCACCCTCACGCTCACACACCCACTAGCAAACTCTCAAGCAAATGACCATAGTAGCAACATAGTCTGAGAAAGAAAGTTTGGGTTACTCCAAGAGCTGAACCCCTTTCTTCTGCAGTAGAAGCAAGACACCCAGGACATGCTGGCCCTCGGCCTCCATTTCCCCCACCCCCACGCCCCTGGGTTACTGAGCCTGCTGTCCGTCCTGACCTCCCCAGCCAGAGCTATTTTTCAGTTTCTTGTGGGCTAAGGCCCTTGTCTGTCTGTTTACTATCTTGGTCTGGTGTGTTTGTACTCAATGGTTTTGCAATGCTGCGAGTATGTTCTTCTTCACTAGCTAAATTTTGAGATATGAAAAATGGTCTTTCGACGACAATTTCTCTTAATTAATCTGAGGGAGCGTGAATGGATTTGAAATTGACCAATAAACTCTATCACCAAGCAGAACACAGCATTGGTACTGTCTGGAACACACCAGTAAGAATTGGTTTCTGCCCTGAACTAGAGAGATGAGACATAATGCCAGGCAATGTGATGGCAAAAAAGAACTGCTACTATTCTAGACAAAAAGCCAGGCTGGAAGCCAGCCGTGATAGCGCAGCCTTTAATTCCAGCACTCTGGAGGAAGAGGCAATGGGGTGGGGGGGTGGGGGGGAGGAATCCCTGAGTTTGAAGCCAGCCTGGTCTACAAAGGGAGTTCCAGAACAGCCAGGGCGATATGGAGAAACCCTGTCTTAAAAACAGACAGACAAGACAATACCAAGCCCAGGAAATGTGAGATATATATTAAACAAAAAAAAAATCCTAGTAGCTCTGCTTAAGTGCTGAATTTACTACTATAGCGGTAAATATGAAACAAAAGGTATAAGAATCCAGGAGGGCAGTGAACACTGTAACACCGAGTGGGCAATGTTAAAGGAA
>NW_021604631.1:6673463-6679130 GCF_004785775.1 Grammomys surdaster
AGGAGGGCAGTGAACACTGTAACACCGAGTGGGCAATGTTAAAGGAACCCAGGAGGGCAGTGAACAATGTTACACCACATGAGCAATGTTAAAGGAACCCAGAAGGGCAATGAACACTGTAACACCAAGTGGGCAATGTTAAGGGCCACAGCCACCTTCACAGAAAGCAGAACTTAACAATTTCTTAGAAGAGACTTGCTATACGATTTGAACGTAGGCCCCTATGAAACCTGTGCTGAGGTTTAGCCCCCATTCTGAGATACTAAGGTGAGACTTTGAGGGAACTCTCAGGAGATTAGGCCTCTGGCTTCATGAATGAATTAATCTCGTCACACAATTAGCAGGTTGAGTCACTGAGTTATCTAAAAAGTGGATCTACCCGAGAGCCAGTTTCCCCTGGAGATGCAGTGGTATAGTGCTGGCTTAGCATGCTTGAGGCCGTGGGCTCAAACCCCAGAACCACAAAATGGAAAACAAAAACCTCTTATTACACAGCTTGTAAATTTAAAAGCCAGCTTGGGTAGGTATCCCCAGCTCCCTGACTTGACTATACCATGTCCCACATCCTTTCAGGGTTCCAACAAAAAGGACATTGCAGGATGTTGTTGACCTTGGGTCAGAACCAAGCTAACAAAACCTCTTTTCTTTTTAACGTGCTCAGCCTCCAGTACTGCGTTATTAGCAACAGAAACCGTACAGCTGTCTGACATGATGGAAAATCTCTGTAATTCCAGCACTCAGAAACAGAATGTGAGCCCAGCCTCGACCATAAAGCAAGAGTCGGCCTCAGAGAAGGAGCCGTAATGGATGGGCTCTAATATCGGGAAACAGCAAGATTTACAAGCTAGGATGTTGGAGAGGAAATGAGAGAAGAAGATGGAAGGCTGGTAAGCTGGAACAGGGGGTGCTTTGAAAGCAGGACAGAAAAACTAATTAGTGTTTGCTACCCTAAGCAATGTGGAGGGCTTGCAGTAAAGAGCTGTTCTCAGCCAGGTGGTGGTGGCGCACGCCTTTAATCCCAGCACTTGGGAGGCAGAGGCAGGTGGATTTCTGAGTTCGAGAGTTCGAGGCTAGCCTGGTCTACAGAGTGAGTTCCAGGACAGCCAGGGCTACACAGAGAAACCCTGTCACGAAAAACCAAAACCAAAAAAAGAAAAAAAAGAAAAAAAGAAAGAAAGAAAGAGCTGTTCTCTTGTGCACAACACTAAGGTCTGGGTGGCTTGACCAGGAGTGTAGCGGAGGCAGAGCAGTGAGCTAAGTTTCAGCTCTGAAGGGGCCGAGCTGAGATGTGAACATACATGAGATGTCTGTGAGAGGGGCGAGCCACATGGGTTCTCGTGTCACCCTCTGCTCAGCTACTTCTCAAATTGCTATGTCTAGGCCTTATATGTGCATTGGTCCTTTTATCTTATGAAAGTAAGATTTTATTTTAAATTGTGTGCACAGGCAGCACGTGGTGGCAGAGGCCTTTGACTCCAGCACTCCAGAGGCAGAGACAGGTGGGGCTCTGTGAATTTAAGGCCAGCTTGGTTTACAGAGAGAGTTCCAAGATAGCCAAGGCCACAGAGAAACCCTGTTTTGAAAACCAAAAGCAACAACCAAAAACCTCTGTGTGTGTGTGTGTGTGTGTGTGTGTGTGTGTGTGTGTATGTGTGTGTGTGTGTGTTTGGGTCCCTGCGAGGACCAGAGGTGTTGTGAGCCACTTGATGTGGGTGTTGGGAACTAAACTTTGGTTCTGAGAGAGCAGTAAGCACTCTTAACTCATGACTCATCGCTCCACCCCTCCCTTTGTTGCCCAGGCTAGCAACTCAAGTGATTCTCCTGAGTCTCCCAAGAAGCTAGGGCTCTAGGCTCATGACATCTGACTGAATTTGTTTTCCTTCTTTATGTCCCTGCTATTGTCTAGCTCAGCCTTGGGCTACTGAGAATGAGGAGGGTGATCGTGAAGATCCTTTTTGCACAAGAGGGGTCCGAGAGATCTGCAGACCTCGAGACCTGAGTTTGATCCCTGGCATCTACCACATAAATAAGGAAGGAGAAAAACACAGCACAAAGCTGTCCTCTCATGTCCCCTCGCACACCAGGGCAGTGCCTGATTTGCACAACAGTAAGGAGGTGGGTGGAGACAGCTATGGGCAACCAATGTGGCAAGGCGTCCAGGGGGAGGAAGCAGCATATCCACACACATACATGCATTCATACATACATACACATACATACATACATTCATACATATATACGTATGTAATAAAGTCAGGACATGAGCACCAGCCAATCAGACCTGCCTTCTGGTTAATTCCTTAATGGCCATTCTATGTGGTCCTAGGTGACTAGTCAAATACTAGCATAACAGTATTTCAATCCTCTGACAAGTGGCACAAAAGGTTTTCCCTTCCTATCAGCCTTGGCCTGGGTTCCAGAAAGGGGTCAGAAACCATGATAATGGGGAACTGGCCCCTGTATTTATAAATGATTAGAGGCGAAAGCCAGTTTCAAGGCTTCGGGGGAAGAAATTTGGGGACTTGTCTCTGGCTCGTTCCATTTACAAAATGTCTCTCCTCATCTTGAAAGCTGCTTTCTCTTTCCCTCCAATAAACTGTCACCCTGGGCCTTAAGCTCTATGTATATGTAGCTAGAGGCGACCTCAGTGTCGTAGTCAGGGCTAGACCAGACATCCTGGCTGTACTGTGTTTGCGAGTAAGAGGCTCTCTTCCTCGGTCTTGCCCATGCAGCTGGGAACTAAGCTTAGCTATTTTGAGAGCCATTAAACAGCTCTGTCCCCTCTCTGCCACTCTCCCATCATGTGAGATGCTTCCGTCAGCTAGGAGGTAAACAGAGATCACTGCGACCTCTTTGATGTCCTGGGAGCTGATTGCCGTGAACACAAATGATGACATGGGCCAGATGGAAAGGGTGACAGCCACCAAAGGATGCCAAAAAAAAAAAAGAAAGAAAAAAAGAAAAGTCTTTCTAGTTAGATTTTTTAGACCTACTCCATTCCAAGGCTGAACTGTTACCTGTAGCCTAAAGGATGAGGTAGAGAATCCCTCTGCACCTAGGGAGCCAGGCACAACGTTCCAGTAAAGCCCAGAACAGCCAGTCAGTGGCATCAGAAATCTGTCTTTACAGCCCTCATCTCTGACCAAGTCTGTATAGAGTGGTCGCCCTTCCCCTGTAAGGGATGTGGGTCCCGGGTCTCAAGCTGCCCATCTTGTCCAGGAACCAAACAAGAGCATCCACTCCCTAGTCACTAATAAACAACCCACCTAAGGAAAGTTGTTGTAATGGGGGTTGTCCCACAGTGTGTTGGAAGGGTGGGCACCCACCTCCTCTGACTCAGACCAGAAAAAAACCAGTTCTCTCACAAAACTCATCATCCACCTTGCCCCCTCCCTTTTCCTGGACCCAGGTTCTAACTCTAGAGGGCTAGAGGGAAGTCTAAGTTCTAAGTACCAAATTATTCTGCTCAGCCAACTGGGTCAAAAGAATGAGTGCTTCTGGCTTTCAGCCTTTGCCAGCAAAGCCACAAGGTGCAGCCTACAGGACTACCCAGTTCTGCTTATGCTTCTGTGAAAAACTCATTTTTTACTTAGGCTGAGTACAAGGGCACACACAAGCAGTCCCAGCTAGGCAAGAGGTAGAGACAGAAGGGTCACAAATTTGAGGCCAGCCTCGGCAACATAACAAGATCCTGTCTTCTCTTCAAAAAGAAGGCAGCTGGATGTGGTGGCAAATTCCTTTAACCCCAGGACCGGTGAGGCAGAGTCAGGTGGTTCTCCATGAGTCTGAAGCCAGCCTGGTCTACAAAGAGAGTTTCAGGCCAGACAAGTGCTATATAATGAGTCCCTCAAAAAAGGAAAAGGAAAGATATTCCCCTTTAGTGATAATTTTTTTAAAGAGATTGATTTTATTTATGTGTGCTTGTGTGTGAGTGGGTCTGTATGCACACATGTATGTGTAAATGTGTATTTGGGTGGCCATGGAGGTCAGAAGCAGGTGTCGGACCGCTTGGAGGTATAGGCATTTGTGAGCTGCCCCATGTAGGTGATTGGGTTAGAATTCCAGTTCTTAACAGCTGAGCTAGACAGCCCTCCCCCTCCCTTAGTACTTATTTCTCTCTCTCTCTCTCTCTCTCTCTCTCTCTCTCTCTCTCTCTCTCTCTCTCTCTCTCTCTTTTTGAGACAGGGTCCTTCAATGTAGCTCTGGCTATCCTTGAACTCACTATATAGACCAGTCCAGTCTCGAGATCTGCCTGCCTCTGCCTCCTGAGTGCTAGGATTAAAGGCACACAGCACCATGCCTGGCTACAACCTGGTAAGCTTTCCGTGGTGGTGAGAAGTGAGTCTGGAGGAGGGCACCCAGGGATTCCTCAGTGCTAGCAAGTACCTGCGCCACATGCCTAGCCCTATTTTATCTACCTACCCTCTTTCTTTTTTTCTGTACAGGATCTCACTAAGTAGCCCTAGTTCACCTGCACCTTACTATGGAAACTGGTCTGGCCTCAAAGGCACAGAGATCTGCCTGCCTCTGCTTCCCCTCCCCATCCTGCAAGGACTGGGATTAACGGCATGTACCAGCATGCCTGGCTCCCCAGTTTTACCTTCAATCTGCCCCCAGTTTGTGACCACCCCCTTATCTGCAGGGTAATACTTAGGCATACGAGACAGACACCACCTCTGAGCCACACGGAAAGACCCAGCTTAGCTTGTACACAAGTCATCTGTCACCCAGTATGGATTTGCAGAGAACGCCCATTGAGTCAGATTTGCATCTTCTGACTGAGAACGAGGAAGTCCGAGGGAGAAGTGGCCAGCTCAGTCGGTAGACCGTTTGACTAGGGAGCTCGCACAAAGTTCTGTAATAATATTCAACCACATAGTGAGTTGGAAGCTAGCCAAATAGCTATAAAAATAAGAGAAAAAAGCCACAATAATAAATAAATAAATAAATAAATGAATGAATGAATAAATAGTGCAAAGGAGAAAAGGGAGGCACCATATGGGACATCCTCCTGCCTCAGCATCTAGGGGTGTGCTACCCCACCCATCCTGAACTGACTCACACAAAACCGACAGCAAGAGACAAAACCTGAAGCAATCTGTTAACTAACAACCCATCCCATTTTCCTTAGAAACTATAATGTGCTGTCTTTTTATACTTAACAAGCCTCAAAATAGCAAATTGCTTCTGAATGTGCCATACCACAAACTTTAATTTCATATAAGCTTAAATGAAAATTCATAATGAATTCAGCATGGAGCTGGTGTGGGGACAAGTGAAATAGGATGATAGGTAATATATAATTTTTAAAAAGACCATCAGAACTTCGTTTTCACAGGGGCGACTGGGCACAAACTCTATTCAATAAGTACTTGGGCTTTGAGATCCTCTTTAATCCAGCAATTCCACTTTTAAGAATTTAGCTGACAGAAATATTAGACCCAGGGCTTGTGGCAGCATCATTTGCAGTAACTAAAATTGAACCATAATTGATAGTTTGCTCAAATTAACTTAAACAGAGGCACCACAGGCAGCTGTTAAAAGGAAGGCTGTCAGGTGGAATTATTCTCATAAAATGCTGTTATACTGTGATACTACATTACAGAAATGTTTCCATTTTCACACACACACACACACACACACACACACACACACACACACACACAC
>NW_021604631.1:6679140-6691623 GCF_004785775.1 Grammomys surdaster
ACACACACACACACACACACACACACACACACACACACACACACACATATGCAAAGGAAAAAAGTCCTAGGAGTCTTGGTGATACAAGCTTGTAATCATAGCTAGGGCAGTGAGATCAAAGTTAAGGTCTGCTCAGGCTGTGAGTGAGTTCAAGGTCAGCCTGGGCAAGTTAGCAATGCTCTGTTTGAAAACAGAAAGTTAAAAGGGGGCCCAGGAAGGTAACCCAAGCTTTTCCAGCACTCTTAAAGCAGAGGAAGGACAACTCTTTCAGTCTGAGGACAGCCTGGTCTACATAGTAATTCCCAAGCCAGTCGGGATTATCGACTGGAGTTTGTGTGGGGAGTGGGTGGTGGTAGTGGGGGTGGTGTTAAAAAAAATTAGATACGATGCTGATGAGATGGCTCTGCAGGTTATGGCACCTGATACAGGCCCGATGACCTGAGCTTGATGCCAGGGACCCACATGGTAGAAGAAAAGAAACTGAATCTCCCAAAATGCCTTCTGACCTCATGAGCTCCGTGATGCTCATACATACATGTGTCTAAATATACATGTGCACCTTCATACTCAACCTCTCTCTCTCTCTCTCTCTCTCTCTCTCTCTCTCTCTGTGTGTGTGTGTGTGTGTGTGTGCGTGTGTGTGTGTGTCTCGCTCTTGCTCCCTAAATGTAATACAAACTTAAATTAGAAGCTGGAGAGATGGCTCAGGGGTTAGGAGCATACGCTGCTCTTGCAGAGGACCTGAGTTCGATTCCCAGCATCCACATCAGGATCTCACAGCCACCTGTAATTCTAGCTGTGGAGGAATGTGATGCCTCTGGCCTCCATGGGCACCTGCACACACATGCATGTAACTAAAGATAAAATAAGTCTTTAAATTAAAAGGTTAGGATATAGCTCACTGGTAGAGTGAATGCCTATCATAAGCAAGGCCTTGGGTTCAATTCCCAGTAGAGAAAGAAAGGAAAAAGGGATCTGGGGGATTTGTTTTATATACAAAACATCATCAACCTTCTTTGAGGCTGGAGGGAGCATAGGGAATACGTTTTCATCATAGTCTCCTTATATGTTGCTGAAAGGTTCTTGTTTTGTTTTGCTTTGTTTTTCGAGACAGGGTTTCTCCGTGTAGTCCTGGCTATCCTGGAACTCACTCTGTAGACTAGGCTGGCCTCAGACTCATAAAGATCCATCTGCCTCTGCCTCCAGAGTGCTGGGATTAAAACTGCTCAGTTCTGAAAGGTTTTATAGTGAACACAAGTCTTCTTAGTTTACATGTTAGCATATTTACATAAAAGTGAAGAATTTAAAGCATAAACTCTAAGGAAGCAAAACACAAAAGAAAACGAATTCGACCCAGTACTTGAACTAGTCTGTTAAGTGTCCGACTAGGAGCCACCTTCACAGAGAGTAGCTAGTCACTGTCTCAGTCATGGCCATAGTCACAGTCATGGGTCTCCAGCCTGTCCCCACCCCGCAGCTTGATGCTCTCCCATGTCCTGGAGTTTGAGGGCAATGAACCTCTTCCCTAAGCTCGCTGCAAGGGTGACTCACCCCATCGTGCTTTGAGGCTAGGGGGAAACCCCATTACTTGGTTTTTTAAACTGAGCATTTCAAGAAGGATTCTGAAGGACTGACTGCATCTCATGGAGGGGGCGACATAAGACAAAGCTGTGACTCTGGCCCAGGGCCCAAGTTCTATGCAAAGTGACTTGATTTTGGCCTGAATCAGCCTCTGCTTATAAAACCAGGGCAAAGGTCTGACAGTGGCTTCTCTGCATGGTGCTGTCTTCTGAGCATCAAAGGTGAGGGCTAAGCTGCTCACTTGCCTCCTGTCACTCAAGTGCAGACAGGTCCAGCAGCCTCTCTGCTACGGCCTGTGAGAAGACCTTCAACAGAGCCTGGGTCACCCTCTGGATTCTGAGGAGACCAGTGGTTCTGGCTGAGAAACAATTCACACATGAATGCTTGAGGCTGTTGACTGGGCCCCAGGCTGGGTCCCTTGTGCCACAGAGGGGCAAGAATATGGACTAAGGGCTGGAAAGATGGCTCAGTGGTTAAGAGTACTGACCACTCTTCCAGAGGTCCTGAGTTCAATTCCAGCAACCATATGGTGGCTCACAACCATCTGTAATAGGATCCAATGTCCTCCTCTGGTGTGTCTGAAGACAGCTACAGTGTACTCATCATATATATAAAATAAATAAATAAAAAATCTGGGTGGTGGTGGCGCACGCCTTTAATCCCAGCACTTGGGAGGCAGAGGCAGGCGGATTTCTGAGTTCAAGGCCAGCCTGGTCTACAGAGTGAGTTCCAGGACAGCCGGGGCTATACAGAGAAACCCTATCTCGAAAAACCAAAATAAATAAATAAAAATTAAAAAAAATAAAAAAATAAAATCTTAAAACAAAAAGAAAGAATGTGGACTGAGAGGTGGCTGAGAAAACAGTAAGACCTCACAGCTCGGAGTGTGTGGCTGTCAGCCATTTCACATCAGAAGACCATTTCACTAGTATCCAAGGTAGCTGAGGAGAGGAATCCCTGAGCCCCAGTCTTGAACAAAGTAACCACCAGAGTAACACAGAGAGGCCTGTGTAGACTCAGAGATGAAGCAGCAAGATCAAGAGCTACACAGACTGTGGGACACACAGCTATAAGCAGGGTCAGCCTGGGCTACTTGGTACCTGTGATACAACCCATATGTCCCCGGGGACCTTTTGGAACTCAAGGTTAATCTACATTCTGGTGAAGAGCCCCTGAAGAGGTGGTGAAAGCCACAACTCTGAAAGTTAAAATCATCTGGAGATCACCCCACCCCTCACCCCTAAAAAACCAAACCAACTAAACAAACGGAAAACACCTGATGCTCAAGGGTCCGCTCTCAGAAACTTTTTTTTCTTTAACTGGTACAAAGGCGAAATGGGAACACCAGCTATTTTTAAAAATCTCCCTCCCTCTCAGTGGTTAAAAGCACTGACTGCTCTTCCAGATGTTCTGAGTTCAATTCCCAGCAACCACATGGTGGCTCACAACCATCTGTAATGGCATCAGATGCCCTCTTCTGGTGTGTCTGAAGACAGCAAAGGTGTACTCATATACATAAAATAAATAACTATATCTTAAAAGAAGAAGAGGAGGAGGAGGAGGAAGAAGAAGATAATCTGAGACAGGCATGGTGGGACACACCCATAACTCAGCCCTGGAAGGACTGTGGTGGTTCAAATGAAACGTCCTCCATAAGTCTCACGCATTTGAATAATCAGTCCCCAGTTGGTGGCTGTTTGCAGAGGATTAGGAAATATTGCTTTACTGTGGAAAGTAAATCACTGAAAGTGTGCTCTGAGGTTCCTAAAGTCTCACACCGTTTTGAGTTAGCTCTTTCTGCTTCCTGTCTGCGGTTTGAGATGTGAGCCCTCAACTGGTTCTCCAGCCAACTGCCACATGCTACTTGCAACCTCTGGTTTGCTGTATTGGACTCTAACCCTTTGGAACCATTAGCTCCAAATAAACTCTTTCTTCCATACGTTGCCACAGTCATGATGTTTTATCAAAGCGATAGAAAAATCACCAGTACAGAAGGCTGAGGCAAAAAGATCGCAGGATAAGGCCAATCTACGTGGTGAAACACTGTCTCATAATCAAAGAGGCAAAGAAACGGAGTGCAGAGTGCTGGAAAGATGGCTCAGCAGTTAAGAGCATTTGCTGCTCTTCCAGAGGACTCAGGTTTGATTCCCAGCACCCACATGGGAGTTCACAATCATCTGTAACTCCAGTTTCAGGGGATCCAATCCTCTTCTCTGGTCTCTATGACTGCCAGGCACGAGTGTGGTACATAGACACACATGCAGGCAAACATCCATACGCATAAAAGTTTCCAATAAATGAAAGGAAGAGAGAAAAAAGAAACGTGATGGGGAGAACAGAACCCCACACTTCCTCAATGCTAACAATGTAAGACCTGCCATGAAACTTACAGCGCAAGGCCGCGGCCAGGATTCTGTAGTCTGTCAGTCTCATGCGGACATCAGAGGGAAGGGTCACTAAGAAACCTGTGCACAGCATGCAGGATTTCCTACCGCATGAAATGTCTTTCTGAAATGTCACCTTGTGCAAACAATACCCCCAAGGTTGGGACCTCTTGGGCAGAGGAGTTCAGATTCCTTTTAGATTCAGATCCAGAATCAAGGCCGGAGGGCAGAAGGATCTGGGCCATGTCAATCAGAAAGAAAACTGAAATGCTGCTTCCAAAGTTACACCCCAGCTGACACTCCACCTCACCAAATCCAGACTGTTCCCCTAGACCTGAGGCAGACGTACAGGAGGGCTGTCCCGTGGAGTTTATCGTCTTAGCTTTACAACATACACAGTGAAGACTTTTTTCCCTCTCTATCTCCCCTCCTCCTCCTTCTTTCTCAGCCTTATCTATGTTTGTCATTTTGTTTACGTACGAAGACTTTATTTTTCCCCCCTCTGTCACTCTCTACTCTTTACATGAAGTTCCTCTGATGAACTCCCAGTTGAGTTCAATTCCAGGAAAAAATTTGTTCTGAAAGTTCATTTGTATGCTTTCTGTTGTCCCCAGTCCAAAACTATGCAATCTAGTGCATTTTTGTTTGTTCCTAAGCTGCCAGAAAACTGGAAGCCAAGTTCATTGTCCAAGTGCTGCAATCTGCTCCATTCAGGCCATTCAAAATGTCCCCCCTCTTCTGCTCTCTCCTGCTGAACGTCTCTGGGTCTGGTTTAGCTTAAGTAACCTCATCCTGTGCCCACACCCATCACCCTTACCTACTTCTTGATCTCCAGACTCCATCCATTTCTCCTGCCTCACCGCTGCCACGGCACCGGGCTGCAAAGCCTGAGTCTCACTGGCCTCATGACCAGAGTGAGCTTTCTAAAACACAAAGCTGGTTGTCATTCCTGCCTTGAGGAACTCCTCTTTCCACATTCCACCTTGCCCTGCCTTGCTCAGACAGACAGACAGACAGATGCATACACAAGGGAAATGTCAGGGAGAGTGGTAGAAGCTCTGACTCTGACTCCCTGCTGTCGACACATGGATTCTCCCCCATGCCTGCCTCTCTCCTCCTCCGGTGACTTTATATCTGCTGTCTCCTCTGTCCCAGACAACCTTCCCTGCACTTTCACGGTGAAGTGACTCCCAGGGCATCCACAGGCACGTCCCCTTTGAATTCTCCTGGTTCTACAGCATACAGCATGAGAATAGCCAGGCCAGACTAGAATGATAGCTTCTGGTAGCTTTTTAACCACTATGTCCCCACTCATCAGCATATAGAGTCATTTATATGAGCGAAGTAATGTCCAGGCCGGTGCATTCTTCCAGAATGAACATCCAGACAGGAAACTCTCTTCCTTACCTTACAGTCTCTGAGGTATGGCAAGATGGCTCAACAGGTTTGCTGCCAAGCCTGATGTCCTGCAGGTTCAATCCTGCCCACCCACACGGTGGGAAAGCAGAACTGACTCCTACAAATTGTCTTCCGATCTACACACATGACTGCTAGCACATACACAATAAATAAAAATGCAACAAAATTATTTTAATTAAAAAAATAATAATCTCGTGCTGGAGAGATGGCTCAGCGGTTAAGAGCACTGACTGCTCTTCCAGAGGTCCTAAGTTCAATTCCCAGCAACCACACGGTGGCTCACAACCATCCAATGCCCTCTTCTGGTGTGTCTGAAGTCAGTGACAATGTACTCACATACATGAAATAAATAAATAAACCTTTTTTTAAAAAATAGTCTCAGAGCTGGAGACATAGCTTAGTTGGTAGAGAGCTTGCAGGAAGCCCCAGGTTTGATCCCTAGCGTCTCATAAAGGTTTGTGCCATGCTCCTGTAATTAATTCTAGTGTTTTGGAGGTAGACTCAGCGGCTGGAGAAAGGGCTCATCAGCTAAGAGCACTGGCTGCTCTTCCAGAGGACCTGGGTTCAATTTCTAGCACTCACATGGCAGCTCACAACTGTGTGTAACTAACTCCAACCCAAGAGGATGGGCATCAGAGCCTCTGTGGGTACCACAAAGAACATGGTGTACAGACATACATTCAGGAAAACTCATAAGGATATATTAAACTTTAAAAACTTAATTCAGGGGCTGGAGAGATGGCTCAGTGGTTAAGAGCACTGACTGCACTTCCAGAGGTCCTGAGTTCAAATCCCAGCAACCACATGGTGGCTCACAACCATCTGTAATGAGATCTGATGCCCTCTTCTGAAGACAGCTACAGTGTATTCATATATAATAAATAAATAAATAAATAAATCTTTAAAAACTTAATTCAAAATCAAGTTCAAGGTCTGTTTAAGCTACCTAAGACCCTGTCTCAAACAAACAAACAAACAAACCAGTCCCTGAACTGAGCCTGACTGTGCCTACCAGTAATCCTGAATTTAGAGAGTTAAGGCAAAAGGGAGGACTGTAAGTTTGAGGCCAGCCTGAGTCACACACTGAGACCCTGTCTCAAATAAATAAACAACAGTCTGTTTCTGTTTGTTCTCAGCTTCCTCTCAGAATCCACTTCTCTCCGGTGTGGGCCATCCCCTAAACAGTCTATTCAACTCTTCAGGTGTTTGATACTGAAGGCTTTTCTACAGTAACCACAGCAGGTGCAAGTGCTTCATAACAAATTACTGTAAAGTGCCTATTATAACACTGTTACCACACCCCACAATTACCTGTCTTCGGGGGCGCTTTAGTCACAACCCTGAAAGCCACCAGAGCACTGGGCCAGACGTCAGCCTGTTCCTTCTTCAGCAGATTGGTTAAATCAGGGTCTTCACACTTTCCTAGTTCCAATCCAGGGCCAAGGAAGGCACTCCTTAGCTTCCTGTCTCTGCTCCCCACTACAGGATTCCAGGCGCTGAGCTCAGTGGTCTGACTCCATATCTCGGTGACTCTCCTACACAAGACTATATCCTGTGTTGTTAAGAGACTTACCCTGGGCTCCATCTACTCCCAACTCCATCCTTGGGGGAAAAGTGGGAGAAGTAAACTTCCACGTACCCCACTTTCCAACACTGCAAATCCTGACTAGAGCCGTCTGGACTCCCCAACCCCGGCGTACACACTCGGTCTCACACGCGCGTACTCACTCACAGGCGCCCGGGAGCTCCGGCACAGCGCAGGGCCCGGCTCTGCCCCGGTTTCTGCAAGTTTCTTCGGCCCTGAAGTTAGCCAGACCCGGGAAAGAGCTGTGGATCGCTCCCTGCGCGGGTCCCCAGGGCCCCGCTGAAGCGTCCCCAGCGTCGCCTGCGAGGAGCCCCGGCTCACGCCTGCAAAGTTTCCTCGTCGCCCCCCGCGCCCTCTCCCGGGTCTCTCCCGAGCTCGCCCCGCACTCGGGCGCCCGGCCCTACCTCTCCACGGGCGGCGGCTCCGCGGGTTCTGGGGCGCAACTCGCGGTCGCCCGGGGCGGAGGCGGCGGGGGCCTGGGGCGCCATGGCCCGATGCCCTCCGCGCCTTTGTCCGCGCGGCCTCCCCCGGCCGCCGCGAGCCCCTCTGGTCCCCGCCGCGCGCGCTCCCGTCCGGTCCCCGCTGCCTCCCGCCTCGGAGGCGCGCTGCGTCCCCTCCGGCCTCCCGCGCGCGCGGCCCCTTCCTCCGCCTTGGGCTGCGCCGCGACCGTCTGCAGTGACGCGCGCCCCCTCCTCCCGACCCATCCCGCGGCTCCAGTGAGCTAATCCGCAGCTGGCGGGCGCCCGGCCGGTTGCCACAGCAACCACTCTCCCAGGGCCCGCCGCCGAGGGGAGCCACGGTAAACAGGACCTTCTGCCGCACTCACTCGCCCCTTCGCCTTTCAGGGGGTGGGGGAGACGGTGGCTTAACCTTTTCTGTGCTGAAGATCGCCTCACGGGTTCTCTTCCACCCCAGCCGAGGTCCGTTCTTGAGATGCGCTTAGCCAGGGGCTAAAGACCAGATTTAGACAGCACCAAAGCCGTAGCCACACTCCCTGTCCTAGCTTTGTTTCTGGGCAGTTAAGGTGGACGCCTCAGGCAGAATTGGACTCCACATTTGCCCCCAAGCAACTTACTGTCACGAGATAGGCCTTTGAGACCCACTGGCCCACGTTTGCCCACAAGCAACAACTCACAGTCATGAGACAAACTATTAGGACCCAAGGATCCATATTTGCCCCCGAGCAACACAGAAGATGAGCCATAAGGATCCAGAGGCCCACCTCCCTACAGAAGGGTACAGAATGTGTCCCAAGTCCTGGTCAGGTAAAGTGATGGGAGAACTGGCTTTCTACTGCACACTGGTCCCACTTACACAGGGCACAGTCATAGCAAACATATAGGAGGTTTTAAGACACTAAGATTGCCAAATTGAAGTCCACTTGAAAACGCTGTAGGCCACCAGGGAGCCAACACAGGCTGGGGCATTCTCTGGGACTCTAATGGCCAGCGAAGGCGAATCAGTTGTAGAAGATGGACACACAGGACAGAAAAGGCAGCTTTGCAACAGGAAAGAGTATGACTGGTGACTGTGGGGGAGTCGCATCATGGTGTTTGGGGAACCCTTAAGTGAGAGGGAATACGAATCCGATGGATGGGTAGCCTGGAGGGATTCAAGTGGCCTGTGCAGAATTTAAATATTATGCTAAAGGCAAAGGGGTCCAAGCAGAGGAATGCCAGATGATAAGTGCTCAGGCCTGACAGTGACAATTTATCTGCCCTGTGGGTAGGTGCCAGCCAGTCTCCTTCCTGGCTATCAGAGACCTTCAAGAGTTGACTTATGTTTCTGGAGTAGCCTAGTGACCTAAAACTTAGGTTGGGGTGGGCAGTTGCCGGTGGGGTGGGTACAGACCCAGACTTCTTACAACTTTACAAAGTGGGTCCTCCAAAGAAAAATAGAGCTGCAAATAAAGAGGAAAGCCCGGCCAGGCATGTCTGTAATCCCGATACTCAGGAGACTGAGGCAGGAGATCACTCTAGTCTGTGTGCAGAGGTTGAGGGCTGGTAATGAGAGAGGATCCAGACACCAGGGGACTGGAACTTAAAGTCCCAGGCGAAACAAAGTAGCATGTCCTTCATAGCTGAGGGGTTTGCTCATTGCAGGAGACGGTTGAGGCCTTCCTAAATTCTTCATGCCACACCCATTTCAATGAAGCACTGTAGACTTTCAGAACAGACATTTGCCAAGTGTAAGCTTTTTTTTTTTAAAAAGTTAGCATTTAAAATATTGCTTTGTTTGCATCTAAGTTCTCCCTTTCTAAATAAAGATCAAAGGCTTGGCTTCTTGGGGGTTAATTACTCCCAGGGCCACGGGGTACCCCTCAGCAGCTAACAGGCAAAGTTCAATGGGAGCTGGGCCAAGAGCCCAGCTGGCTCCCTCCCCCTGCCCAAAGCACAAAAGAGCCTGGAGCCTTTTGAGTGTCTGGCTTCCAGATAGCCGGTCGCATCCTAGGTGGACACGACAAAGCCTCAGTCCTTTGACAACTCCCAGGCCACAGTTTTATCATGGATTCTGGGCTCTAGCTCCTCTTAGGAAACTACATCTGCGCCTGCCCTGTGGGTCAGGGTTTGATGAATGTTATACTGGGCCCCTCCCATCCCAGTCTCCTCACTTCCGTTTTACTCCCCTGGTTGCTGGGTCTTCCTATGGCTCGGTCACCACGACCCAGATCCACTCACTGTCCTCTGCCCCACTTTGTCTGTGTGGCCTGTGCCGGCTTGTGCCCAGTTTTCTCAGTTGTTGGTACTTTTGGTCCCACCCAAACCCTGGTGAGTCTCTACTTTCAGGTAGCCCAAAGTAGCGCCCCCCCCCCACTCTCCCAAGGTAGGTGCTCTGTGCTGGGGACGCAACAAAGCACACATCCCTTACTCTCCCTGTCTGTCCTCAACCTCTCTCCAGGTTGGAAAATGAGACCTAAGGCAGGCACAAAGTCAGCTTTCTGTATCTACAGGAGTGTGGCTTCACCATCACCCCCATAGCAAAAATGTTTGGATGTTCCAAGTTCATTGAAAAAAAAATTTTTTTTTTGCGTGTGCCTATATCCTATATGAATTCTTCCACACTCTTTAACTCATCTCTAGATTATTATTAATTTCTTCTACCTAATCCAATGTGCTGTATAATTATACATTTTTTTTTTGAAATTGTGTCTTACATCCCTGGCTCCAAACTTTCTACGTAGTTGAGAAGGACTTTGAACTCCTGAACCCTCACCTCCCCCTCCCAGGTGCTAGGACAAGGGAAAAAAATACACACACACACACACACACACACACACACATATATATGCCTTGTATAGTGCTGTCCATCTCTAATCCCAGCACCTGGTAGACTGAGGCAGGAGGAACATGAGTTCAGTGCCAGCCTGAGCTACATAAATCTCCCAGGAACCCCTACCACACGTTTACAGTCGTATGTATACCTCAGGAGATTTTCCACCAACCATTGGCTGAATCTAAGACTTTATAGCACACAGATATAGAATCCACAGATGTGAAGGGCTGACTGCATAATCTGGTTCAAGAGGGCAAAGGTAAGGATGAGACAAGGGGATAGAGTTGACTTCTTGTAAGCTTTTAATTCTACTTTCTTTATCCGTCACAGAGTCGGACCTCTTCAGAACAGCTGTTTCCCCTCTTCCTTCCATGTCCTATTGAAGAACATAGGCTTTGGGTTAGAAAGCCAGATTTAGCTCTAGAACAGGTTGCTTGGTCTTTGAGTCTCTTATTTTCAGGAATAAAGTGGAAATAGAAACAGTTGTAACAACATCGTTGTGTTGGTGAGGATGACGTCAGATGGTAATGGAGAAGAGGCTCTGCTGCTGTGCCTGACCCAATTGAGAAGAGAAATCAAATTGGTGCGCTCCCTCTCTCTCTCTCTCTCTCTCTCTCTCTCTCTCTCTCTCTCTCTCTCTCTCGTGTGTGTGTGTGTGTGTGTATGTGTGTGTGTGCGCACGCGCGCGTTCGCGGGCGCACGTGTGTGCGCACCGGCTGTGTGTATTTGAGAGAGAAATAGGATAGGAGGAGAAAGGGGAAGAGAGAGAGAGAGAGAGAGAAGGGGGAGGAGGAGGAAGAGGAGGAGGAAGGCGTGGTGTGGGGGGGTATTTTGAAGACTAGAAGAGGGCAGTGTCTGGTGCCTCAATCAACCTCCACCCTTTTTCTTTGAGATAGGGTCTCTTCTTGAACCTGAAGTTTACGTTTTGTCTTTGGTTTCTTTTTTGTTTGTTTTTGTTTTTGTTTTGGCTAGAGCAGCAGCTAACAAGCCCCAGTGATCCTCCTGTCTCTGCCTTCTCCACCCAGGACTGGGGTTATGGGCTCATTCAAGAACACATCCAGCTTGTTTTGTGGGTGCTGGGATCCAAACTCAGGTCCTCACGGTTGCTCGAGTTCCCTTAACCACTATGCCAAGTCTTTAGTTCTTTTAGTTTACTTTCCCCCTTTTCTCCGATATCCCTTTTCCCCATGAATACAGGGCATGTCAGGCCAGAGATAAATAGGAAGATTTACTTCTCTCCCAGCAGAGCCTTCTATCAAAGAGTGATAAGCAGCCAAAAGCTCACTTGCCTCACCCATCAGCCAGGGAAGATGAGAGGGAGCGTCACAGGGACCTGAGCAGGTTAGCGCCACTAAGAAGCTGGGTATCGCCCGAAGAAAAACCTTCGGACTTCGCCTTCAAATTTTCTCGTTTCTAGCAATAATCGTTTCGGATGCTAAATTTTTCCTGAATAACTTATTTGTTCCAAGGCACTGTTCCCTGTCATGTCATGAATCTTATCAGAGAGCACATGAGCCTAGGCCTGCCAGTCCGCTGAACTCAAATTCTTTCTTTCACAACAGACTGCCTGCGAGGGCTGTTCTACCCAGCACCACCTACTTTTCTAGATCTCTTGATCAGCATCCGATCCATGTCTTTGCTATGGTTCCCTCTTGTGGAAGATACAGGTAGTGCCACGACTTGGGGCGCACTCAGATCCGGCTTCCTCCTCCCTGCTTGGTATACTGGAATGGGCTCCTTTTGGGCTCATGGAAAGATCTTTATTTCGATTCATTGATACTTGTCTGCCAGAACATAGGTGAAACGTATACACAGAGTCAATGATGAAGAACAAGACCTTTGGTTAACTATTCTCTTGAACGCTGGTGTGGAGAGAAGGAACACGTATCTATTGGATAAGGTAGAACAAAGGAGGGACCTTAGGTGTGTGGGGGGGGGGCGGAGACAGGGAAAAGTGCGTGTCTCACGTCGACACAGTCTTGATCAAAGTTTTCTCATCTGGAGACCATGCATACCCACAGGGTTTAGAGCCTGTGGAAACATCCTGGAGAGCCCTTTTCTAGTCTTCCTTAGGAACCTGCGCCTTTCCTCCTCGGGAGACCATCTCCTCAGGCTGGTCCTCACCCCATGGTTAGGCTTTTGGCTCTGTCTTCCTCACTGGGGTGTTACCAGAATATCTGGTTAGAAGAAGAAAGAGAAGAAGGAGAAGAAGGAGGGGGAGGGGGAGGGGGAGGAAGAGGA
>NW_021604631.1:6692023-6697657 GCF_004785775.1 Grammomys surdaster
ATATACATATGAAAAAATTTACTCAAAATTTTGATCAGAAGTGGAGATTCCTTTTTTTTTTGTTTGCTTGGTTTTTTGTTCGTTCGTTTGTTTTTTAAGGCAGAGTTTCTTTGTGTAACAGCCCTGGCTGTCCTGGAACTCACTTTGTAGCCCAGGCTGGCCTCAAACACTCGCCTCTACCTCCCAAGTGCTAGAATTAAAGGCATGTGCAACCACCACCACCTGGCCAGAGCTAGGACTTCTAATAGCAGGAGTTCAGAAGCACGCTCAGCTACACAGTGAGTTGGAGGACAGCCTGGGCTACAAGAGGCCTAGTCTCAACAAATAAAACCAAACCCAGGAAATATGCACATGTAGATCTAGCTGAATATTAGTCCAGTAAGGCTCTTGGGTTGGCCCGTCACTCATAGTACAGTATTTTATGCACAGAGTCCAATTCCTAGGGATCCCTTAACCTGGATACATGTAAGTTCACTCAGGTCCCACCACAACCACCTAGCTGCCTCCCTCAGAGAAAACAACACGAGCAACCTAAGGAGAGGCTGGTTTATTTTGACCCACCATTTGAGGTATGGTCCATTGTGGTAAGGCAGAAACAGAAGCTGGAAGCAGCAGGTCACACTGCACTGGGCAGTCAGGAAGCAGGAAGAGCAAGGTTGCTCCTCAGCTGCTCCTTTGCTTTTTTTTTTTTTTTTAAATCCTGGACCCCAGATCGTGGAATTGTGTCAGTCACATGTAGAATGTATCTTTTCGTTTCAATTCACTTAATTATATGTCTCTCTTTCCGCACACATACGCGTGCGCAAACACAACTGTAATTTTTTTGTTACTTGTTTTTTTAAATAAAGATTTATTTGTTTATTTTATGTATATGAGTACACTGTAGCTGCCTTCAGACACAACAGAAGAGGGCATCCGATCTCATTACAGATGGTTGTGAACCACCATGCGGTTGCTGGGAATTGAACCTCAGGACTTCTGAAAGAGCAGTCAGTGCTCTTAACTGCTGAGCCATCTCTCCAGCCCTTGTTTGTTTGTTTGTTTGTTTGTTTGTTTGTTTTTTGGAGACTGGGTTTCTCTGTGTAGCCCTGGATGCTCTGGAACTTGTTCTGTAGACCAAGCTGGCCTCTAACTCAGAAAGCCTCCTGCCTCTGCCTCTCAAGTGCTGGGTCTAAAGGCATGTGTCACCACAGCCCAGCTCGTGTAATGTTTTAAATTTACAGTTTTGGTTCACATTCCTAGCTATCCTGTGTTATATGTAGCTGGAACAGTGCATGTCGGGCCAGGGCTTGCATACTCTTGTGTGACTTCCTTCTCTGATTCTTTTGGAGATCCAATTGAACACTATAGAGAAGACCAAGAATGAAGAACAAGAATACATAATGGTGCACACTTGTAATCCCAGCATTTGGAGGTGGGGGCAGAGACAGGTGGACCTGTGAGTTCAAGGCCAATCTGGTCTATATACTGGGTTCCAGACCAACCAGAGCTACCTAAAAAAGAGACTCTGCCTTGACCTCTCCCCCTATATCCACCTCTCTGCTCCCCCCCCCCTCCAAAGTGGCTTGGACCTTTTGAGAAAGTGGACTCATCTATGAATGAAGGCCAGTGTAGCTCTTCATGCCCACTATGAGTCCAGGACATACAGATGTCAGGCAGCTGGCACTGTGAGTCAGTGCCTCTCTCTCCTCAGGTGCCTGGGCAGATGGGGTTCACTGGGTCCTTGGAAACTCCAGCTCCGGCACTACGTAGCCTCCAGTCTCACTCCCATTCTGCCTTTTCCCTCAGCAGGTGTCAGATAGTACAAATGCTTACAGAGCTTGCCTAGAAGGCAGCTCCTAAACTAGCTTCTCATTATTAGAGATGACCAGCCAGAGGTTAGATGATTGGCTGCCTTATTAAGGATAATAACATCACAGCTTGAACGTCGTCATGGCTACTGGTCAGGCTTTTTGTTCTTGACTGGTTTTGTTTTAATATTGTTTATTGATGGGTGTGTGTACGTGCCTGCAGGTACCCATGGAGGTTGAAAGGCGGTGTTGGAGTTACAGGCACTTAGAATCCATCAGACACAGGTCCTGGGAACCAGACTCTGGTCCTCTGAAAGAGCAGCAAGTGCTCTTAAGTACAGAGCCATTTATCTAGCCTTTGCTGGATAAATCACTCTGTAGCCCAGGCAGGTCTGAAATTCACAGCAATCCTCTTGCCTCTGCCCCTTGAGTCCTGGGATGGAAGCATGAGTCACCAAGTTCAGCCAGGTCAGGCTTTCAGAACAGGTAAGTCACAGGTCTCTGGGGCAGCAGAACTACTGGGTGTAGCGCACTGGAGCTGGTGGGATCTCAGAGATAGGCGCACCCCTACTTCCCACACAGAGAAGAGGGACTGTTCCTGCAGTGTTAACACAAGTCTGGAGTCTGGGAGGGGCTTGCAGGGAGCTTGAGCAAAATCAAAAGGCGGAACTGGAGTGGGAGAAACTCTGATACAAAGAATGACTACAGCTCCAGTGATGAGCAGAGAGAACGGGAGAGGTAACTGAGCCAGCCGGGCCTGGGGGAGGATATGAAGGCAAAGACGCAGGGCATGTTGACAATGGTTTTCTCCTCCTCTCTTCAGAGTTTTGACATTTTTCCCCCCATTCTGCATATGAGTGTATGGGGAAGGGTGGAAATATATATATATACACACACACACATATATATACATATATATATTCATATATATACATATATATTTAAATATACACGTATATTTAAATGGCGCGGGAGAATAAATCCACAGACACCAAGCAAGTGCTCTGCTCATCCACAGCTCTACCCCATGACCAAAATTTTTACACCAAGCGACAACTTTCTTAGGGATAAATTGCAGGCCAGGTGTATCACTCAGGACTTGGAACAGGGTCGGGGGCTGACCTCAGTTTTTTTTTTTTTCCAGAAAAGACAGGTTTTAGCTTCTCGTTGACCGTTTTGGACTATAAGAAATAAGGATTTGCAGTTTATAGGCTGCTAGTTACGGTATTTTGTTAATGTAGTCCAAAGGGACCTGTAGGACCAGGGTTGCTCCCGACATTGTGTGTGAAGAGGTCAGAGACACAGCTAAATGTCTTCCAGTTCTAGGACACCCCCTCTGCACTACCCCTTCTGCGAAGCAGAGAAGTATCCTGCCAAGAATGCCAAACGTACAGAAATCAGAGATGGAGAGCAGTTAAGAGCACCGGCTGCTCTTCCAGAGGACACTGGTTCTAGTCCAAGTACCCACACGGTGGCTCACAATTATCTGTAAAAAAAAAAAAAAAAAAAAAAAAAAAAAAAAAAAAAAAAAATTGTTTGCTTCCACCAAGCAAGCACGAAATAAATACATATGCATGCAAGCAAAATACCCATATGTATAAAATTAGAAAACAAGCTTCCACTTCGTTCTCCTGCGCACCGTATGTGCCCTGCCTCGCATCTTTCATGTAAACGTGTTACGTCGGAGATGCTAAAATGATAGGCTCCTGTGCAAAGAGACGTCTAGACAGACGTTTTTTTCCTTCCCAGGCAGGTCTGGAAGCTAGGGGAAACTTGGTTGCACTTCAGAGTGAGTAGCGACACCTAGTGGAAGTAATGTGAACCACAGCAGCAGGGACGCGACCAAGAACTGGAGACTTTATTTGCTGGCTTTTGAGAGAATCTGCAAGTCAATAGAGGCTACCCAGACAAGGACAAATGGGCTGTCTACTCAGACTTATCTGTAGAAAGGAAGCTGACCACCACTGTGGACAGAAACTTATATTCTAGTGGAGCAAATACTGGTGGGAACAAGTGCTTCAAGGTGTGCGGGGCGCAGGTATTGTTGGGGGTGGTGGTTGAGGAGGAGTGTCGATTCATTTCTGTTGCTGTGATAAGACACCTTGATGAACAACTTAAGAGAAGAATGAGTTATTTTGCTTCATTAATTGGCTTATTTTTATTTTTCTCACTATGTAGCTCTAGCTGTCCCAAAACTCATCATGTAGACCAGGCTGGCCTTGCACTCACAGAGAGCCACTTGCCTCTGCCTTCCAAGTGCTGGGATTAAAGGCATGTGTCACCATGCCCGACTAATTTGGTTTATATCCCAGGTTCCATTCCATCATCAGACAGAAGTCAAGGCAGGAACTCAAACAGCTGGTCAGTCAAATCAGGAGAACGGATCCCTGTGTGATCTCATCTGGCTTTCTCCTGTCTTACATAGTTCAGGATTCCCAGGCCAAGGGAATGGCACCACCCACAATGGGCTGGATCCTCTTACATCAACTAACAATCAAGACAGTCCATCACAGACACGAGCACAGGCTAGCCTGATGTAGGCAATCCTTCACTCAGGGTTTCTTTCTAAGTGATTCTAGGTTGTTGCATGTTGATCTTTCAAAATAACCCTCACAGCTATGCAGCAGGTGGTGGCTGACCCCAAGGAAGCTGAGTCTTCCAGACACAGCAGGAATGAGACACACATGAATACACAGACTGTGACAGCCCACACAAGATCTACACAGGTCAAACCAGACAAAATCAGCATTAAGAAGGGGAAATGGACACAAAGTTTCACCACTAAGCAGGAAGCTATTTGCAATTGAAACCTGTTAGAAAAGGAACAGCCAGTTTTTCTGCACTGAAAGGTCATTGTATATATCAGCCACAGTCCAGGCCACGCCCCATCCCCTAGAAGTAGTGAACAACGCAAAGCAGATTCCATGGGTTTTACTCTTATTTGTTTTTGTTTTCAAATTTTTTTGTCTTTAATAGGTTTTTTTGTTGTTGTTGTTGTTTGTCTGTTTTGATATATGGATGAGCTGGGAGAGGGGAAAATATGTTTAAAATACATTGTATAAAGTTTTAAAATACAAACTTAAAAAATTAATCATCATAGGTACATTATGTGATTGTTTGGCTGTCTACAGTTGGTTTTGAGTTAGAAGTAGGGTGAAACTGGGAAACCTGAGATTTTTTTTTTCTTTTTTCTTTTTTTTTTTTTTCGAGATAGGTTTCTCTGGGTAGCCCTGACTGTCTTGAACCTCTCTCTGTAGACCAGGTTAATCTTGAACTCACAGAGATATGCTTTCCTCTGCCTTCCCAGGGCTAGGATTGAAGGTATGCACCACCACGTTTTTGGCACTCCTAAAAAAGTAAGTTCTCCTTATTGTAAGCCTATAGCTGTTACAGGGGGTCAGAGGTCAAACATAGCTCCACTGTGAGATACGGTCTGGCCGTCCTTTTCTCTCCAATATAACCCGTCTTATGGCACCACACAATCTTCGTCGCTTTCAGGGCCTTTGCTACACTTTGAGACTGCACTTACATGTTCCCTCATTAGCTCTTCCCCATCTAGAAGTGCATATTCTCCTTCCCTGTTCCTAGGTTTACAGATACAGAAGGCGAGAGTGAGGCTAGCCCTCCAGTGTAGTTATGACAGATAATTCAGTTTGAGGTAGGTATCATAGGTAAATGCCTAGGATGCTACCAAGGCACCCATTCTCATGCTGAGAACCGGCTAAGATCTTGTTTTACTTATTTTTGAGGGCGGGATGGGGTGGAGTGGATGTGGGCTTTCACAAAAGCAAAGTGGAAAACTTTCTTCCTTCCTTCCTTCCTTCCTTCCTTCCTTCCTTCCTTC
>NW_021604631.1:6697757-6703703 GCF_004785775.1 Grammomys surdaster
TCTTTCTTTCTTTCTTTCTTTCTTTCTTTCTTTCTTTCTTTCTGGGTAGGGTTTCTTGTGCCCATGCTAGTTTTGGACTTTTGTTCTTCCTACTTGCCTTTCTAAGTGTTGGGTTACATTTGTGGGCTTCTGTGTCTACCTGGCAGGACTTAGACAGGGTTTCACTATGTAGCCTGGGCTGGCCTGGAACTCACAGAGATCTGTCTGTCTCTGCCTCTAGAGTGCTGGGATTAAAGGCATTTGAAGTGACACTATGACAGGTTGAGGACTTTATTTTAAATGAGATCTTCTTTTTTTTTTTTTTGAGACAGGGTTTCTCTGTATAGCCCAGGCTGTCCTGGAACTCA
Source organism: Grammomys surdaster (assembly GCF_004785775.1). NCBI lineage: Eukaryota > Metazoa > Chordata > Mammalia > Rodentia > Muridae > Grammomys > Grammomys surdaster. Next base: position 6,698,105 of record NW_021604631.1, read on the forward strand.
CTCTGTAGACCAGGCTGGCCTCAAACTCAGAAATCTGCTTGCCTCTGCCTCCCAAGTGCTGGGATTAAAGGCGTGCGCCACCACTGCCCGGTGAGATTTTCTTCTACTGGGAATGGTGGCATATGCTCATAATCCTAACCACAGTACTCAGGAGGCAGAGGCCAGAAAGACCAGAAAGTCATGGTTATCCTCCGGAACATGTCAAAATGGAAGTCAGCCTCAAGAAACTTGAAATCCTATCTTAAAAACAAAACAAAACAAAACAAAACAAAAAAACTGCTTGGCATGATGCCTTACAATTATAGGCCAAGCACTTGGAAAGCTGAAGAAGGAGGAAGACCTGAAGTTTGAGGCCACCTTGGCCCTATCGTGAGATCCAGCCCAACCTGGGCTATGGAGTAAAACTTTGTTTTGAAATAATAGTAATGGTGATAATACTCTAAATAATAAAATAGAGAACAGATGAGGTTTCCTACAGTCCTTATTCCATGACTGTTGCACGAGGAAGGAGAAACAGAATTGCTTCTGCTTTTATTTAGGTGAAGATGATAAAACCCGATAAGGTTTGCTAATTGTGGAGATTAGCATATTACATACAGCTTGCTGCTGCTGCTGCTTCCTCTTCTTCCTCTTCTTTTTCTTCCTCCTCCTCCTCTTCCTCCTCCTTACTTTTTATTGATCCTTTTGAATTTCACACCCCGTAATTCTGCTTATCTCTTCATCCCTCCATATTCAAACCCCTCCTCCTTGGAGGCCACGGTGTGTCACACAGTATATTCTTTTGTCCAAATAGCTTTTCTTGCAAACGTTCACTCCAGTGAGTGATTGGTCTAGGTCGAGGCCTCCTCCTTCAGCACACTATAAATGCTCAATCCTCACTGGGGCTTCTTTCTGCTATCCTGTTGTTGCCTGTTGTCATGGAGATCTTGCAGCCTTGGTTCTGGAAGACCAGTCCCTTTCCACACTCCAGCAGTTTATAGGTGAGGTAGATGTTGGGGTGGGCCAACTCAAAGCCTTGGATCTGGACCCGGGTAGTAGCTGAGTTGGTTAGCCTGACAGCTCTCCAGCACTGTCCCTGTGTCTTAGTTAGGTTTTTACTGCTGTGAACAGACACCATGACCAAGGCAAGTCTTATAAGGACAACATTTAACTGAGGCTGGCTTACAGGTTCCGAGTTTCAGTTCATTATCATCAAGGCAGGAGCATGGCAGCCTCCAGGCAGGCACGGTGCAAGAGGAGCTGAGAGTTCTACATCTTCATCTGAAGGCTGCTAGCAGAAGACTGGCTTCCAGGCAGCTAGGATGAGGGTCTTAAAGCCCAAGCCCACAGTGGCACGCCTACTCCAACAAGGTCACACCTTCTAATAGTGCCACTCCCTGGGCTAGGCATACTCCGAACCACCATACCACCACAGCTGGCCAGAGGCTGGCCAGCTCTCCCGCCCTCATGCCCTCCTGGTCAGCTCTCCCACATGCTCAAACAAGGGGTAGGGCCAGCTCTCCCAAATGAGGGTCTTCTTTTTTAAACTATTATTTTATTTTATGTGTATGGGTGTGTTGCCCACATGTATGTATCAGGCATGCACAGAAGTCAGAAGAGCGCGACGGATCCCATGGAATTGAATTTATAGATAGTTGTTAGCAGCTATTTGGGTGCTGGGAATGGATCTTGGGTCCTCTTAACTGCTGAGCTATCTCTCCAGGACTCTTTGTCCCTTTTTGAGAGAGGGTCTTACCTTGTATCCCTGACTGGCCTGGAGCTCCCCATGTAGACCAGGCTGGCCTTGAATTCTGCCTCCTCTACCTCCTCTACCTCCTGAGTGCTGGGCTCCTATGCACTAGGAAGCCCAGCACTAGGCAGCGTTAGGAAGATTAAAAAACAGTGCTTTAGGGGATCTTGTCTAACTTTAGTTGAATTTCTCTCCCCATGTCCACCCTCCTGTGTCCTTTTTGGAGAAATAAAGATCCAGAAAAACTTGTCTGGGGTCACACTAGAAGGTACCATGTCTTAAAATGATGTACTCAGAACTATTCAATCTTCTGTGAACAACTTTGGGACAGAACAGGCAAATGAGGCAGGAGAAAGGGAAAACTTAGTGATTAGTGCCTGGCCACATTTCTTTTCTAAAATTTCTTATTAGATTTATTTATTTATTTGTTTATTTATTTGTTTTTTCGAGACAGGGTTTCTCTGTGTAGCCCTGGCTGTCCTGGAACTCACTCTGTAGACCAGGCTGGCCTCAAACTCAGAAATCCGCCTGTCTCCACCTCCCAAATGCTGGGGTTAAAGGCGTGCGCCACCACCGCCCAGCTAGATAGATTCATTTATTTTATATTATGTGTGAGTGTTTTGCCTGTATGTGGATTTGAGCACAGATCCCTCTGGAGCAGGTAAGTTAGGGATGGCTACAAACCACCATGTGGGTGCGGAGAACTGAACTCAGAGCCTTTACAAGAGCAACCAGTGCTCTTAACCACTGAGCCATCTCTCTCCAAACTCCTACCTTGTTTTTTTGAAACAGGCCTCACTATGTAGTCCCTGTTGGCCTGGAGCTAGCTATACAGAGCAGGCTGACTTCCAACTCACAAAGATTCTGCCTCTTCCTGCCTTTCTACTGGAACTGAAAGTCTGGGTCACCATGCCTGGCACCTGACCACAATCCAAAGCAGTACAAAGCATGTCAGCCTTGGGAAGCCCAAAGGATGTAACCCATATTTTAGAGTTAGGATCTGGGTTGTTATTGACCATACAGGAAGAGCCATTGGCCACTCCTCCATTCCTGTGTATTAGTGGCCCTGATTCTACATTTGGGGAAATTACTTTATCTTCTGAGCCTTCTGGATGGCCTGGGGGTGTGTGTGTCTTAAGGTTGAGTGACATGTCCAGTGATAGGAACCCTGGGCCTTGTCCTTGTTTCTCTTTTCCCCATAATCCTTTTCACCCGTGATGCCTTTAAATTACCCTTGGCCAGACTTTTGTGCAAATTTCTTTCCACACATGGACAAAAGCTGTTGACAGGTATAGGGACTGTGGCGCTCCAGGGCAGGTGGCCTTATAATTCCTAGAGAGCTGAGACGAAATTGCAAGCCCTTCCCTGGCTGTGTAGGCTCAGTTCCTATGCTCTATCACCTCCTATCAACTCCACCTCCCCCACAACCCCACAAGCATAGGGCTGTCCAACACACACACACGCACACGCACACGCACACGCACACGCGTCTCAGAACATCAAATCTTTCCTACCTTGGAGTTTTCACTTGTCCTCTCTCCCAACACCCTTCTTCTCCAAAGTAGCCCCGCCTTATGGTATACTACCTGCTCCTCGCTGCTTCCGTGGTCCTTGCTACATTTTAATTTTTATCACATTTATTTTGTATGTGGGGGACACGACTTAAAAGAATTGGTGATCTCTTTCCTTCATGTAGAGTCTAGGGATGGAACTCATTTATTTTGTCGGGCTTGACAGAAAGTATTGTTACCTATCTAGTTTAGTACATATTATTATGGTTCAAGAAATATTAGACTATCTGCAAGAAAATCTGATTTGGCTCAATATTATGTAACTGTATAAGCCATTCGCTTAGGTCTAAACACTACCGCTAAGTCAGTGCAGCCTGAGACTCAAGAAACTGGACCTGCACCCAGCAGCTGAAAATTTCGCCTTCCTTTGGACCCACCTGCAATATACTGTGTAGTTTAATATTTCTAGGATTTAAGCTGTGAAGAGGAGAGGCAGACGCGGAAAAGAGGGCTACAGAGCTCGCTTCTGTGTTTTGCTCTAAATCCCGACAGGGACTCGGTGCGCCCAGGCGCTTTTGCCCTGGTTCGCGCCGCGGCCCCTTTAAGGAGCGTGTCGTGAGCAGAGAGGGCGGGCCCAGGTACCGGAAGCCGGGAGCAGCGCTGCTCTGGACGCTCAGTGCCCTGCCTGGCTGTGACTCCTCGCTCCGTGCTGGCCCGGAGCGGTCGGGCTGGCTTCTCCGCTGCCCGTCGGGAGCCTGGACCGTGCGCCCGCCGGAGCGCTCCTCTCCGGTCTTCCCGCGGCTCTCTAAGGCCTCGCCGTCCGCTCTAGGCCGCGGGTCTGCATCTTCATCCCTGGCGCTCGGTGACTCCCGGCACTCTGAGCTCTGGCGCTGGACAGCTTGTCATTCATGGTCCCCGGCTCAGGTCCCCGTTCCCCGCTCTCCTTCTGAGCTGCGCTGGGGGGCGCGGTCAGACACATCCCCGCTTCGCCACGGAGCGTCTCCACAATGGCTTCCCTTTAGGTAGAGGGCAAGCAGCCTAGGCCCGGGGGTCTGGAGAGGATGGTGACCCCGTGGCGTTTGTCTGTCAGGGTCTGCTTGTCACACTTAAGATGCTTTGAGTTCAGAAAGGAACTTGGGTTTTCCAGACCCCTGGGATGCTCTCGCAATGCCAGACTATGTTGGTTTCTGCTAGGTACTTTGCCCAAATTCATTTCAGCCCATGGCAGTGCTGGAGAGGGGGCGCCTGGCCCCTTGTGCCAGAGAAAGACTCACTGGAGTGACCTGGCTGAAAATGGACTAGTGGAGAAGGTGGCCCAAGAAGGGCCCCTGACCCGCGTCTTACTGTGTCTCCGCCTAGGGCTCCGCGCTGGTGTGCTCTTGGCGAAATTCTTCCCCCTCCTCTTCTTGTACCCTCTCACCTACCTGGCCCCTGGCCTCTCCACCCTCTGGCTCCATCTGCTTTTCAAAGCTACAGAGACCTCAGGCCCAACATATATCAAATTGGGCCAATGGGCCAGCACCCGGCGCGATCTCTTTTCAGAGGCTTTCTGTGCCCAGTTCTCCAAGCTGCATGTCCAGGTGACCCCCCACCCTTGGGCAAGGACGGAATACTTACTTCAGCAGGCTTTTGGGGAGGATTGGGGAAGCCTCCTCCTTTTCGAGACCCGGGAACCTGTGGGTTCGGGTTGTGTGGCACAAGTGTACAAAGCGTTTGCTAGTATTTCCTTGCTGGAGAAGGACAGAATCTGGAGACTGGGGGAGCTTTCTGTTCCAGGAACCAGGGCAATCGGGATGCAGAGAGAGTCCTTTATGAAAGACTGGAAGCTTTCAGAAAATCTTGCCGACGAAGCATTTATAGAAAAGCTGCTTCTTCCTAAAGCTGACCTTGGTAGGTCAGAAGTGCGTATATCTCAGGTTCCTGGTCCTCCACCTAAGTCAGACCATCTCATCCCAGTGGCAGTGAAAGTAAGTGCTTTCGGCCTAGCTTAGCGCTTCTTTAATCAAGTACCCACTGAGCTGTCTGTCCCAGGTCAGAAACAGACCCCAGTGAGAGTCACATTGCTTTCTATTCGAAGACTGAGTTTTCCTTCTCCAAAAATGTTTGGGGATGGAAGTGTTTTGGATTTCATATGTTTCTGGATTGTAGAGTATTTGTATATCTTCGATGAGATAGCCTGGGATAGGACTCAAGTCTAAAGATGGAATATGGAATTCATTTATGTTACGTACACACTCCACAACTTCTACGTGTAGACCACAAGTCATTTCATGCAATATGTTCAGTGCACCTCTGTAATGACCTTCCATCATCTGAGGTCAGGTCTGGAATTTTTCACTTGGGTCGTGTCAGTCCTTAA
>NW_021604631.1:6704103-6745726 GCF_004785775.1 Grammomys surdaster
CCCCTCCTCTGTCTCTCAGTGAGGATTGAACCTAAGGGACAGACAAACTTTGTTCACACATGTTAGGCAAGCTCTCGACCACTGAGGTTTATTGCTAGGCCTCATTCTGCCTTTATTTGTATACAAGGCCTTGCTATGTTAATTGCTCTCCCAAGTAGCAGGGATTGCAGGAACCACTAGGCTTTTCAGCTCAAGTTTGTTCTTTCTTTTCTTTCCTTCTTTTTTCTTCTCTCTCTCTCTTTCTTTCTTTCTTTCTTTCTTTCTTTCTTTCTCTCTTTCTTTCTTTCTTTCTTTGTTTTTTTTGGAGGTAGATTTATACTATGTGTAGCCCCTTGGGTGTCCTGGAGCTTACTATGTAGACCAGGCTGACCTCAAACCCACAGAGATCTGCCTGCCTGCCTCTGCCTCTTGAGTGCCGGGATTCAAGGTGTATTCCTCCACAGTAGGGCCTGATTTCATTTCTGGACTTCAGGGAGCAGTGGTGTGAATAGTCTGAAGGAGGAAAAAAAAAAGACTTGGGTTTTGCTACTTCTGAGGAGGGGGGACCCAATAGCATCATGGGTATTGGGTTACTTCCCTTTGTTCTGATGAGAAGCACTCTGGCTGTTTAGAACGTGGGGAGCCTACGTGAGATGTTTCCTCCTGATCCCCTGTCTTGTCTCCTGGTTCTTTCTGGCAGGTGTTACACCCAGGCCTACTCTCTCAGGTACAAATGGATTTACTGCTGATGAGGATCGGCAGCAAAGCCCTGGGGCTTTTACCAGGAGTCAAATGGCTTAGCTTGCCTGAGATCGTGGAGGAATTTGAGAAGCTAATGGTCCAACAGGTGAATCCTTCTCAGCTATAAAAAGCACCTAACATAGCTCTTGCCGTTAGCAGTCGCTTATGAACCAGGCGCATGATGAGTGAGTAGGTAGTTTCCCAGCATGTTGTGCAGAACGTGATCTGTTAGTCAAGGTGGGTAACGCTATCGGTTCAAACAAGAACTAGTTCCGTCCACCAGCGGCATGCAGCTAGGCTATTTCTTGCATATATTCAGGTAACCTGAGGGAAGAGGGGAGCTCTGCTTTGAAGTAGTATTAGGACCCGTTTTCTTTGCAAAATTGGCACTGCCATTACACCTGGGAAAACAGAGCCTGTGCCGCTTGTCACCACAAAAGCCAATGAATAGAGACAAAAATTGAACCGTAACATTTTCTGTCGTACATTTTATTTTTTTGTTGGGTATGTGGTGATGGGTAGCCATGGTCATGCCACGGCATGTGTATATAAGTCACAGGATACCTTTGGGGAGTCAGTCCTCCCGTTCCACAGCGTGGGTCCTTGAGGCTGGGGCGCCCATGGCACCAAGTGTTTTTACCCAGTGAGGCATTTTACTGGCCTAGAGTTGAATCTTTAAATTGTGCTTTATGTAGAGAGCCTGTGATTTGAAAAGATAATAGATTTAATATCCTTAAAAAAAAAAAAAAAAGACCTGCCTTACATATTTTCTCCAGTTAGCAGGCTCTGTGGGGAGGGTTGGGAGTGAGAAACAGTCATTTATCCAGAGCTTAGCCTTGCCCCTCTGAGGGTCAGCCCGTTAGCTGTATTTTTGAGGCTTGCCCCTCTCTGGCCTTGCTCTTCCCTCATTCTCTGGATATCTGGGCTTGGGTAGTTGAGAAACACCAAGTCTATCTAGTGTCCAGTTATCAACCTTGTACTTCTCCGTAGCATCTGAACGAAGGCAGAGAGAGCGCAGCATCTAATGTTGCGAACCTGTGAAGCTGTTAATACCGGGGACATAGAGATTCCTTTTTGCGATATAGAATGCAGGTCTGGTACATCTAAGCCATCTCCTCTCACTGTCTCCAACATAGTTTGGAATGGCGATGACATGGAAGATGTAAGAGATTATCTTATGGGTAGGCCAGGAAGTGAGAAACATCTCTTCCTTCCAGTTTAACAACCAGATCTCCCAGAGCCCTTGGGAAACACAGTCTCCCCTTGTGCCTGCAGGCAAAGTGAAACTAAATGGATCTTATTAACTCTGCTGCCTTCAGTGGATTGACCTCTAAGACAAGAGCACTCACCTTTGTTTTCAGAGCTAATTGAGTAGACAAGGACCTCCTCCCTGTTGGAGACATTTGGGGACATTTGCATAAGTAGCCAGACTTAGTAAACTAAGTTGGAGGTATCTGGGCCTTCAGAGCATCTGGCTCCCTGTTGGGTGGCTTAGGTATGGGTAGGGTTTCAGAAGCTGTGTACCAAGACTTAATTTATAGCCTCTGATTGAAGCATTTTAGCTTCCATCCTTTTCAGCTTCTAGGCACTTTATTTTAATGTTTAGAAAGTATTTGGGTACCTGATGTGGCTCAGGCCTGTAATCTCAGCACTCAGGAGATAGAGGAGGCAGATGTCCATGAATTCAAGTCCAGCCTGATACAAATGAGTTCCAGGCAGCAGGCACTGTTTCAAAAAACAGAGACAGTAAAATATCTAGACAATACAATAAAGAAAATATTTGGGCTGTTGGAATAAGTAGCACAACTGGGAATTTTTGCCTACAGTTCTGGAGACTAGGCCCAGGGCCAAGAGAGATTCTGGTTCATGGATGTCTTCATATGGTAGAAGGGGCTAGCATCTCAGGTCTCTTATGTAAGGACACGACAGAGCTCTACTCAAGACCTAATCACTCTGTGCAAAGTCCTGATTGGTTATACTGTGTCCTTGGAAGCTAGCGTTTGAACATAGTGATTTGTGGGGGAATGTATGTGTGTGTGTTTGTGTGTGTGTATGTGTGTATGTGTATATATGTGGAGGGGTGGTATGGCATTCAGACTAGGGGGAAGAGCTTGGTTTCTGTTCTGGAGTATAGCAAGTTTGATAAAAGAGATTACAGAGAAAGTAGCTTCTAGTCTCGCCACTATCTCTTTATTTTGACTCTTGGCTTCACCTCCCATCTGAGCTTCAGCTCCCGTTAGAAGCCTGAAAGACATCAGCGTCCCACCGCTGAAACTCTCATCTCTATACTTACCCATTTGTCTCAAACCAGCCTTTCCCGCTAGCTCTGACCCTCACCAGCCCCAGCACCTGGCAGGCTGGGTGTGTGTGTCTGCGGTCAGTCTCTGGTCATTTGTATGGTCATGTCGTCGTTGTTATTACAGACTCTCAGGATTGAGGAGTGTCAGGTCAGGCGGTCTGAGTGTCCAGCACTCTGTAAGACTTGAGCGAGGCTGGATTTGGGATGGTAGAGCAAGGTGGGGGTCACCAAAAGAGGAGGATCTAGAGAGGTGCAGGAGCCAAATCTCCAGCCACCTAGATGTCGTTCTGAAGAGCTGGAGAGATGGCTCAGTGCTTAGAGCACCTGCTGCTCTTGCAGACAACTACCCCCAAGCCCACGGTGGCTCACTGCCTTCTGTGACTCCACTGCAGCCTCTTCTGACTCCCATGGACAACGGGCACACATGTGGTAACATACATATATGCACACAAAACACACATATCAATAAATTAAAAAAACATCTAGAGAGTGTGGATATCACCATTCCCATGGCATGGATATAGTCAAACAGATTAGGATGTAAGTTGGGAACTTCAGTAAAATAAAAATGGGGTTGGGCATTCAGCCGTAGCGGTTGCCCCAGTGGGTGGAGGGCAAGGCCATCCCCACGTGGGAGTGGCTCTAGCACGTTGATCATAATGGAAGGAGAGGGGAACAGGGATAGACTAGCTGGGCACTGGGCCACTCACGAGGGCCATGAGTCAGATCTTGGGAGATGGAGCAGGGTGTCCTTTGGTTGGTGGGAAGGGGACCCAAATGTTACCAAAGGATCTGATGTCTGATATCTGATGACATCAAAGGCTCATGTGCACAGTGGATGTTAGCGCCTTCTGTGGTAGCTCTGAGCTGCCCGGTGTGTCTTCTCTGAGGTTCCTGGTATTCTGTAGGGGCCAGGGAAGCCGGTGCAGAAGGAAGCCGACCTGGTCCCCCTGGCGTCTTGAAGTCCTCCATGCATCCATACTAACTCTCGTCTTTCCCCACCATCCCTGCAGATAGACCTGCGCTATGAAGCTCAGAATCTGGAACACTTTCAGCACAACTTCCAGGACATGACGTCTGTGAGATTCCCCACCCCACTGCACCCCCTCATCACTAGGGATATCCTGGTGGAAACGTACGAAGTAAGAACTTGCTTCTGCTTGTTACCCATAACTGGCTGTTCCCACAGAGGCTTCAGGCTGGAGAGAAGATGTGGTTCTTGGTAAAACTGGGAGGAGGTTGGGAGTGGTAGAGGGTTTGGTCCGCACATGCAAGGCCCTGGGTCCATTATCAACACTGTAAAAACCCAGTCTACTGTACACCCGAAGCCTGGGAGGACCAGGTGAGGACGTGGGGTGAGCTGGTCCCGAGAGCTGCAGGTAGCCTCAGACCGAAGCCTCAGACTGAAAATCTACTCTGCTGGCTTATTAGCTGGTGACTTAACTCATGGTGCTGTCCCAGGAGTAAGTGACACATTGAAAAGTGACACATTTGACCCAGAGAGAGTATATTTACCTTAGCTGTCCTCTATCGAATGGTAATGTGATGTCCAGGGACATGTTTCCTAGCTGTGTAACTCTGGGCCTGTTCTTAGACTTTGAGCTGTTCTGTTACGCTCCATCGCAGTGGGTTGCCTTGACAACTGAGCCAACTGTTGATTTGCTAGTTGCTCATTCTTCTCACTGCCCTTCCCCTTTCCCTGCTTGAGCTTCCCCTGCCCCAGCTCATGTCTCTGTTGGGTTATTATTTTCTTGTTTTATTTGGTTTTGAGACAGTCTTACTCATCCCAGGTTGGCCTCAAATTTTCTATGTAGCCAACAATGACCTTAAACTCCTGTTCTTCCTGCCTCTGCTTCTGCCTCCCAGGGCTGGGGTTACAGGCTTGTGCCACCAGGCCCAGCTCCTGGCTGACTGTCAGCACCTGGTCCTGTCTTCCCCAGGGCCTCAAGCATCTCTTTCCTCTTAGTAGCAGAGTTGATGGCTGCCAACCCTTGGGCATTTCTTTTGAGAAGTATATGAAGGGATATAAATAGATTAAAACCAATGTGTGAGTAACAAACAGGAAGACAGCACAGATGTGTGACCTGGCCAGGAGAGGAGGTGGGACAGCTGTCTGGATAAAGATCTCTCCCTGCTGTCTTTAAGGAGAGTGTTCCAGTGTCCAGCTACCAGCAGGCAGGAATTCCAACCGACTTGAAGAGGAAGATCGCACAGCTGGGGATCAACATGCTTTTGAAGATGGTGAGCAGGGGGCTTCCTGGGTGCCAAGGCTCAGGACATGGCCAGAGTGCAGAAGGGAAAGTTTCAGGGTCTATCTGGGTCCTAAGGCTCAGGACCCAGGCAGAGTGTTTAAGGGTCTCTGCTGGGCATGAGCTGCAAGGGCCAGCCAAGCAGAGAGCTGCAGGTCAGGAACATCAGCTGAGTGGAGCCCCTCCTTGGACGCCTCTGTGACCCACAGCTTGTGCTGAGTCCTTGCTCTGTGATGTGCATTCTGTGTGCTGTCGAAGAGTGGTAAGCACACAGTTTAGACCATGGTGCTGCATGTTAGGTACTGTTTTATTCATTCTTCCAGTACTTGTGGAGCACCTGCTAAGTGCTGAATTAAGTGTTAACCAGACCCGGCCCCAGTATTCACTGGGTAAACTAGCGAGGAGGAAGCACATGGCATCATGGGCCAGTGCCCGAAGATTAGCTTGAAGGGACCTTGTTTGGACCCATGGTTTCATTCAGGAAGTAGCTCCACGTCAGCGAGGGTTGGGGTGGGGAGCCTGTGTCAACCATGGTAAGACGAATGGTGGACTTGTCTAGAGACAACAGCCTGTGCCAAGGCAAGTACGCCATCTTTAGTGAAGTTTTAAATTTGCATGATTTTCAATTTATTAAAATGTTTTAATTTTTAAGTTTGTCTGGTACCCAGAGAAGGGCGTTAGGTAACCTGGAACTGGAGTTACAGATGGTTGTGAGCTCCCATGCTGGTGATGGAGGTCTAACTCAGGTCCTCTGGAAGAGTAGCCAGTGCTCTTAACCATTGAGCCGTCTTTCCAGCTCCAAACTTTTATTTAAAAAAACAAAGTTACTTTTAGTGTGTTTGCATATTTGTGAGCCTGCACATGTCACATGGCATGCACACAGGAGCCACAGGACTACTTGTAGGAGGCAGTCCTCTCTGTCCATCATGTAGGCTCAAACATGGCTCAAACTTAGGTGATCAGGCCTGGTGGCAAGTACCTTTACTTACCGAGCTAGCTTCCTGGCCCCTTAATGAATTTTAAAATATCATTCTTTAATAGAGATCAGACAGTGGAGGAGTATGAGGCATATATATTAGTCATGACAATGGTGACTTCAGGGTGGAGTTGGGTTGGCAGAGTGACATGAGGCAGGAGGTGAGTTGTGGGGGAGTCCAGAGGCAAATGGTGAGTCTTCTTTTTTTTCTTTTTTGAGACAGGGTCTCATGTAGCCAAGCCTGGGCTTGAACTTGCTCTGTAGCGGTGACTTTGGAACTCCTAATTCTAGTTTCTCTACCTCTCCAATGCTAGGATTACAGGGCTATGGCCTGAGTGCACTGCCATGCTGGGATGATAGGATTATGGCCTGAGCACAGGCACACTGGGCTTATGTTGATTCTGTAATATATTTGGACCTCCTCATCTTAGAAGCCCTCAGTGAGCTTTTCTCATTCCTGTACATCAGGATGAGGGGGGATAAGTAGCAGGCATCTGGTCTCATCACAAGGATTTTTGTTTCCCTAAGGCTGCAGCAGGGTACTTCAGTGCACCTTGAACCACCAGGAAATACCTGTTATATTTGGTGACATAATTAGTGGTCAGAGCTGAGTCTGGGATGTGTCTTGAACCAGGTATGTAAAAGAAGGCTGTGGATGCTCCCAAATACTCAGGACACATAGGATAGCACTTGGCACCCAATGATGAACTGAGAAGCCTGCTGATAAAGGGCAGGGAAAGTGAGTGGAGAGGCATTCAGAGGCTTCTTGACTGGCGAGTCAAGAGTTGAGGTTGTCTACCAATGGGATGGGATGCAGAGGAGACAGGGAGGTTTGAAATTGTTGCTTCGGTTCTGAGAAGGAAGTCAGGAGGGTCGGGAGAGCTGCCTTGTATTGTCTGAATCACATTGTCATTTCAGGCATTGGAGGCACATTTGAGCTATCTGGTCTACCCAGGTGATCTACCAGTAGATCTGGTATTATCTGAATCCAGATGTTAGTTCTGTTACCTACTGCCTGGGGGCAGGACTCTGAATTCTCTGCCCTTATAATTCTAGCACTTGAGAGGTAGAGACAGGAAGATCTATCAGAAGATGAGGGTCAGGCTTGGTGACACAAGACCTGTCTCATAAAATTAAAACCCAAACCAATTGTAATCAAAATTTCCTGCCCAAATTCTTGTTTTACAGCATCCAGCAGCAAGGGCTTTGTGAAATGCCCACCTCTTTGCCTTGACACAGGCAGCCCACTGTCCCCTAAAACTTTTTCTGCAGGTATTCCAGTGATGTTAGTGTGGGAGGGTTGACACAGACCTGAATGTACAGTCTCTTCCAGATATTTGTGGATAACTTTGTGCATGGAGACCTACACCCTGGAAACATCCTGGTCCAGGGTGCTGATGGAGTGTCCCCAAGCCTGGAGATGCAACAGCAGCAGGTGAATGTCTGTGACACACTGGTGGCTACCATAGCACCTGCCCTGTGCCCATTGCGCCTGGTGTTGTTGGATGCTGGCATTGTGGCAAAATTGCAGGCTTCTGACCTGAGGAATTTCCGGGCAGTTTTCCAGGCTGTAGTGATGGGGCAGGTAAGACCCACTGGGATTGGGCTTTTAGGCTCTTGGGAACTGAATGTATTGCTCCTCATCCTGTGTCACTGGCGAAAGCCCACGGTTGCCAGAATGCTGTGGTTAGATTCGAGTGGAACAGGTGTGGGCATGGACAATGTGCTGGCCCTCTGGCTTGACAGCTTGAGGTTGGAACCCATAGTTAGGAAGGCGTTCTTTCATGTATTTTGCAACTGTAACTTCTCTCATTCTGTCAGCAAATTTGTTGGCATGGCAGTGACAGGAAGATTATTTTTAAAGATTATTGATTATTTTATATGTGAGGTGTGAGTACAGGTGCACACAAGACATGATGAGCATGTGATGGGCAGAGGAAGGCTTTTGGGAGTCAGTTCTGTCCTGTAGCCCTGCACTTCAGAAATTGAACTCAGGGCATCGGGCTTAGGTGGCAAGCACCTCCATCCACTGAGCCATCTCACTGGCCGCTCTAGCTTTTTGATCAAACAATGGCTGTCTTTCATCTGTGATCTTTGCTGCAAAGTAAAGGGTGGGAAGGATCCACGTCACAGAGAACATGTACTCCATGTGGGGCAAGATGGTTGGCTTTTGTGGTGTGGGTGTGAGTAGCTTCCCCCAAACACTCTGAGGGGCTTTGGAGGTTGGAAGTTACTAGAGCACACAAAGTTAGACAGAGCTTCTGTGAAGCTCAGATGATGTGTTGTAGGATGGGAAGACACTTCTGACTGCACAGTATAGAAGTTTCCTGTGACAAAACTCTGGAGAAAAAAAAAAAGAGGGCCTTTTTAGAAACAGGACCTGACTTTTAACTGACAAGGATCCACCTGCCTCTGCCTTAGAGCACTGGAATTATGATGTGCTCCAGTACTCGCAGCTAGAGAGCTGTTTTTAAGAGAAGCAGGATTCAGGGGCATCCCTGATTGGCTTTTTGAAGAAGCCAAGTAAAGCTGTAGCATGAAGCCCGTTTGAATGTGCCTCCTGCTTAAACAATGGGGTACAGTATGTGTGGGGCCATCTTCCTTAGACAATGGGGTGCAATATGTGTGGGGATCACCAGGGAAGGGCTGTGGAGTCTGTGTCCCGAGAGACTGTGGGTGCTTTGGTTGGAGGGAATCAGGGATCTGGGGACAAGTCTGCCTCAAAGGGAGCAGGAAAGCTCACCCCCTCCAGCCTAGCTTGTAGGGCCTGGTGGCTCCAACTGGGTCAGTGGTCATCATGGTCATGGAAGTACTCCCTGTAAGAGGGAGAAATCTGCATCATTGTTTTAGCAGAGTCCTTAAAATCTTAAAAGGGCCTAGTGGACGGTAGCAGCTGAAAGGGACTGGGGCACGAGAACTGGGCTGTAGAAAACCCAGGTGGAAGCAACTGAGAGCTAAGAGCACGCCGCATGCTTGCTCTGCTCTACAAGGCCGCTTTCCTTTGCACCCTCCAGGGCCACAGAGTGGCTGAGCTCATGCTGCATCATGCCCAGGCCAATGAGTGCAAAGATGTGGAAAGGTTTAAGGCTGAGATGGCTACACTGGTGACCCAGGCCCGGAAGAACATCGTCACACTGGAAAAGGTAGGGAGGGTGTGTGATTGGTCAGAGCTGCTCTTAAGCAGGAATAAGGGGCGATGAGGGATGGCCTTTGTGGGGAGTTTACAAGGAAGTATGTTTTTGTTTGTTTGTTTTTTTGTTTTGATTTTCTCTGAGTAGTCCTGGTTGTCCTGGAACTTGATCTGTTGGACAGGCTGGCCTCAAACTCAAGAGATCCACCTGCCTCTGCCTCCCAAGTGCTGGGATTAAAGGCTTGCATCACCTTTGCCCAGCCAGAAGTAGGTTTTTTTTTTTTTTAAGATTTTATTTTAATCCCAGCACTTGGGAGGCAGAGGCAGGCGGATTTCTGAGTTCGAGGCCAGCCTGGTCTACAGAGTGAGTTCCAGAACAGCCAGGGCTACACAGAGAAACCCTGTTTCGAAAAACCAAAAACCAAAAAACCCAAAAAACCCAAATCACATGTGCATTCATGTGCACACACGCATGTACGCACACGCATGTGTGCATATACCAGGCAAGCCTCTGTCTCTGTTGCCTAGATACACCCTAGTGTGCTTCCTCACGGAAGATCTGAGTGTGGCAAGGGAGGGGGAGAAGCATGGGTGGACATGACTCTGAGGTTTCCTCTTCGGGCATTTGTGACTCGAAACTTGAGGTGGGAGTGGGGCCTCTATTGGTAAATTCCTTTTTGATATTTGTTGGGTAGTATGTGTGCACACTTGTGAGTGTAGCAGTGGGGAGTGGTAAGTGTCAAAGGACAGGAGCCTGGAAGGGGAAGAGATGTTTCTGGGATTCTACCGGGACCTTTTGTTTTGCAGCTTCATGTTTCCAGTCTCCTGGCCAGCGTCTTTAAGCTACTGATGACGCATAAGGTGAGGCGTGGTTAGAGGGAAGTCTGGGGAACATGGTAGAGTAGGGCACAGGCAGTGGAGTGGGTAAACCCTCTGTTCCTCAGCTTTTTTTGCATAGTGAATGTGGTTTTCTTATCTTCTGATGCAGGCCCAGTGGGCTTGTGGTCCCATCAGAAAAAAGTCTGTGGATATCTCAATCTATGTAGTCAAAGTGCAGTAATCTTTAGATGTAGAAAGTCTGTGGATATCTCAATCTATGCAGTCAAAGTGCAGTAATCTTTAGATGTAGAAAGTGTCCAGCTTGGCCGGGCGGTGGTGGCGCACGCCTTTAATCCCAGCACTTGGGAGGCAGAGGCAGGTGGATTTCTGAGTTCGAGGCCAGCCTGGTCTACAGAGTGAGTTCCAGGACAGCCAGGGCTATACAGAGAAACCCTGTCTCGGAAAAACAAACAAACAAACAAACAAACACAACAACAAAAAACCAAAAAACAAAAAAACAAAACCCAAGACAACAACAACAAAAAAAACAAACAGAAAGTGTCCAGTCAGATATTTCTGTTCTTTCCCTCCTTGTCTTTTGTTAATGGTGCTTAGGTAAGGGATGTATCCTTGTCCTGGGTGCCACTAGTAGCCCTAGCATACCCTCCTGACTGCGGGGAGGGAGGTGAGGAGATGAGAGGATCTCATGGACAGCACAAGCGAGCCTCAGAGATGTGGTTGTCCAGGGCACTCAGCTGCATCTGAGGTCGGGGAAGAACTGCTGTTTTTCTGTTCCAGGTAAAGCTGGAGAGCAACTTCGCCTCCATTGTGGTTGCCATCATGGTGCTGGAGGGGCTTGGCCGCTCACTGGACCCCACGCTGGACATCCTAGAGGCAGCAAAGCCCTTCCTCCTCAAAGGGCCAGCATCCTTCCTGTGACCGTGCCAGTGCACACACAGTCAGGGCAGATCCCGAGGATCCGTCCTTTGGCAGCTGAGACACCTAAAATTGGGATGTGTGGCAGAATCACCACCACTTTCCCAGTGACCTAGCTTCAGAGTCTGTTTAAAAAACTTTGGGTTATTTTAGGGTATAAAGGGAGGGAAGTTGAAACTGGTGCCAGGGACACTACTTCAGGAAAATTAGTCTGTAGAAGAAGACAAAATACATTTACTTATTTTGTTTTTCTGTTTTCTTCTCCTTAAAAGTATGTGTGTCCTGTCTGTCTGTCTGTCTGTCTGTCTGTCTGTCTGAGTGTATCTATGTGTATGCAGATGCCTACTGAAGGCCAGGCTTGAGCATTGAGTCCTTTGGAGTTATAGGCAGTTGTGAGTGCTGGGAACTGAACTTAGGTTCTCTGAAGAGCAGCAAAGTTCTACTAACCACTGAGCTATCTCTCCAACCTGTCCTTTGTACCTCCCTCCCTCCCTCCCTCCTTCCCTCCTTCTTTCTCTCCCTTTCTTAAATTACATGTACTTATGTAGGAGGAGGGGCTGTGGTGATGAGAACCATAGGGATTTCTAGGGATTGGACTCAGGGCTTCAGGCCTGGCATCAAATGCCTTCAGTTCAGCCATCCTGTTGCCGATTTTTCTTTTTTCTCTACTCGCTGCACTCTTTGCTAGGTCCTTTTTGCTGGTGGTTCCTACCTTTATACTTAGGTTAGAAAATGCCATAAAATCCTGTAGACCACAATTTCCAAAAATGTTTTTGAAAATTATGTATACAGTTGTGCAGTGGTTTCACACACCTTTAATCCCAGTGCTTGAGAGGCAAAGGCAGGTAGATCTCTGGGTTTGAGGCCACCTAGGTCTACAGAGTGAGTTCCAGGACTGCCTGGACCACACAGAGGAACCCTGTCTTGAAATACCGGGTGAAAAATAAAAAAGGTCTAGATTTGACAAAAAGTTGAAAGTCATTTTAAGTTTTATATGGGCACTGTTAATACTAGGAAAATTTTGAAGGCATAGTAATTGGCAATTTGGGCAAGTTTTAATGGAGTTCAAATTATCTTCTTGACAATTTTTAACATTTGGTAATTTCTTCCTGAATGTATTTTTCAATGTTAAAATAAACTAACGAGGCTGGTGGTATAGGTCCATAGTGGAGGCTCAGTTTCCAGGTTTGCGGCTCCAGGTTCAGTCCTCAGCCCCACCTACCCCATCAGTGACTGCTGTGGAGCCAACAACTTCCTCTCGTTGTTGGGGGGTGGGGAATGTAGCAAGCTTTTAGGAAATAAGGTAAGCATTGTTTCTCTTTTATCAGACATCCCCTTTCTGTGACTTACTAAGAAAGATGCGTGAGGGCTGGAGAGACACTACAGTGGCTGAATGCAGTCCTGCATTCAATTCCCACCACCCACATGGTGGCTCACAACCATCTACGTGGGATCTGATGCCCTCTTGTGTTATGTGCAGACAGCACTCACATTCAAGAGCGAATGAACTTCAGCCTACCTGTAATACTTTAATAACAGGAAAGGAGAGAGTAACAAAGAAATAGGAATTTTCCTGAGAACAAGCTCTGTGCCTGATAATCTCTTAAGTGACTTGTGCAGGTGAAGGGCTTTGGTGTTCAGGGGAGAAAGATGACTTGTCCTAATTTACAAGGTTAATTGCCACAGCTGGGGTTTGGACTAGATGCCTTCCAGTTTCTAAGCCCTTCTCCCAATTTCTAAGCCTCTCTCTCTCTCTCTCTCTCTCTCTCTCTCTCTGTGTGTGTGTGTGATGTGTACATGTGGGTGTTGAGGTCAGAGGACAATGTCAGGTGTTGGTTTTCTCCTTCCACCATGGATTCTGAGGAGAACCCAACCCTATAAAAATAACTTTTATTATTTTATTATTTTGTTGTAATTGTTGTCTGGGAAGCTTACAGTCTCTGTCTGCTAACCTAAACCTAGTCCTGGAAGCTTCTAGCCTCTGTACAATCTAATCTGGGCCTAGAATGGTTTCAGCCTCTGAGACTTGCTGCTGAATAAGCTCACCCTTTCTACCATTTTCTAAACTCTTGCTGGTTAGTTCAACTCAGCTGTTCTGGCTCAAACGCTTACTCAACCAGGCTTTTCTCTCAGCCTCTGAATTGCTCTGCTTGACTTCAGACTAACTCTAACGATTGTTTCTAACTTCTGCTTCCTCCTCATTTTCTTGCTTGTTCTGTCTTTACTTGTGTCTAGCTTGTTCTCTTTTCAATCTGTCTCTGTAAAACTCTCTGGTAAAATTGCCTCTTCCCTCTTTGTGCTGCTCCTCTCTCTCTCTCTCTCTCTCTCTCTCTCTCTCTCTCTCTCTCTCTCTCTCTCCTCCACTGTACTGCTCTCCATGGACTCTACTCTATTTCTGTACTATACCTTCTTTGTCCTGTGCTGTCTCCCCTTTAAGTAGCTTCCCTTCCCTCTCTCTTCTCGTGAGAGTTGGGCATATTTTATTCTGTCAAATCTTTCTCTGATTCATCACTTTGTCTGCCACTCAATTAGACATCACTTTCAAACACAGGCACGTCCTTCTACAAGCTAACTTTACCTTCACGTTTGGGGTTAAAGGTGAGTGCTAAGGGTGTGTCTGTGTTCTAGCCAGAGGGATTAAATGTGTGTCCTAGCCGGGTGGTGGCGGCGCACCCCTTTAATACCAGCACTTGGGAGGCAGAGGCAGGCAGATTTCTGAGTTCGAGGTCAGCCTGGTCTACAGAGTGAGTTCCAGGACAGCCAGGGCTACACAGAGAAACCCTGTCTCGAAAAAACCAAAAAAAAAAAAAAAATGTGTGTCCTAAGGGCCGATTCACACCACAACTAGAAATAGATTCAAATGTCTGTAACAATCCAGGCTATCAGGTGTTCATGGCTAACCTGTTTACACACTGAACATCTCAGGGCACTCTCTGACCTCTTAGAAATGTAAGCTGTGTTTGTTCTGTGGTCTTGCCTAGAGCTAGATAGTTATGTGGTTTGAGAAGTGAGCTTTCCAGAAAGAACTGAAAAGTGCTCTCTCCATTCATGAACTGTCGTCTCTTAGTGGTTTGTATGAGCTATTAAAAGGAATGGTGGACAGTGGCCCAGAGAAAACCATGCCATTGAATATAAACTGGAAAGCCAACTTCCATCCATAGAATTCTACAGATTCAGGGTTCAACCTAAGGCTTCTATTTAGCAGACACAGTTTGCCAGTCAAAAGTCAGTATTTGGAAGCCAAAAGTTGGTGGGATGGAGTCAGGTTTAGAAAATGGAGGGGCTATTGTCTTTAGAACTGCAGCTTTGGGGAGCTAAAGGCTAAAGAAAAACTATTCAGATTTAGTAAAGCCACTGAAGTAGCTTAGCGGTTTAGTGAGTAAAGGTGTGTAGAGCTGCCTCACTTGCTGACCTGAGCTCAATCCTGGACCTCCATAACAAAGGAGAACCCACTTCTGCAGATTGCTTCTGACCACCTGTATGCAGTGGCACTGGAAGATTCACAGATGTAACAACACACATACAAATAAAAAAATAACGTAAGCCCGGATCCCAGATGGCAGAAGAGAATAAACTTCTGATTGATTGTACTCTGACCTCCGCATGCATGCCCATGTACATGTGAGCCCACACATAACACCACTCAAAATCCTGAGTTTTGTTTGGGTTTAACTCCTAGGACAGGTTTCCTGTTACATATAAGGGCAAACAGGCCCATATATTGGCACAGAAGGCAAGTTATTAGTCATATTTGATGCTTCCAAGTCACTAAATTCAAGTCTGGCCTTGATGAGTGTGGGAAAAAATAGAGGCAGCTGCAGCTGTGGTGGTCCGGGGAGGCTTCGGGTCCCACATGCTGGAGGGACATCTATGGTTCCAATGGCCTGGAGGCTTTGGCGGCGGCAGGTCCCAATAACACAAGGAAGTCCTTGGTTCCAAAAGGGTTTATTGTCATGGCGGGTGGTGGATGGATCTGGAAGTACGCCCGTAGAACTCAGGGCAGTCCTGAGTTAAATAGGGAGGGAGAAAGGGGGAGGATGGGGGAGGATCTGGGGAGGCATGCCTAATTTGCTCCGCCCTCTGGCCTTCATTAGTATGTAAATCCCTAGGCCCTGAGGCCTCTAGTCACATCCTCTACCTGTGCACTTTGGCAGGGGCTGTAATGGCCGGCCTATGTGACTTAAGCTTTAAGGAGACTAGACTGTTTTTCAGGACCCTGAGTTCTTGAGGCACGCCAAACTCCTGCTGGTTCTCACACAGAGTCTCGGGGTTCTAGGCACCTGCCCAACCATGAACCAGAATACCCTTTTGCAGTCCTACAGATGAGTACTTAACTCTTGAATATGAAACACCATAGCGATGTGTGATGTTGGTAGGCTAATGTTATAACCTAAAACTGCATGTTCTGCAAACAAATCCAAACCATAACATACCAGGGAAGACCTTGTTGGAATCAATACTGCTGGCAACACACACACACACACACACACACACCCACCCACTAGAACATATCAAAAGTACTCTTGCAAAGCAATGACTTTTTATTTATTTTATTTTTGGTAAAAAGTGTGTGCTATAACCCATACAGGCCTTGTAAGCACACTAGGGCAGTAAGTTCTGTAGTTATTGTAACACAGGTGATGACTGTGTCTCATCCTATTGGTGGGGGCTAGACCTCAGAATCTGCCATGGTTGGATAGTTCCTAATAGATGCAAAGGAAGGAGGGCAGGAAGGGGTCCGTAGCTCTTGTCATCAGAATGAATGGCTTTTGTATAAATAGGTTTTCCAGATGATTAAAATAGAATAAAAATTTTACAAGGTGGAGGTTTTTAGAGTATTGGCCCTTGGTGTGCTAGCCACATTTTATAGAAAAAAAGCCTGTTTCTCACAATCTCTTGGGGTTGTTAGGAGTAGTCTTAGGTTTGGAGTCAATCCAGATTTCGACAGAGGCAATATTGAGAGATAAAAGCAGGCCCAGGAAGGAGGATTATTTTGTTAATAGCCTGTGGAGCCTTTGTTTAAGGAAATCGGAAGTGAAAGAAAAAATTAAAGTTATTCAGAGATGGCAGTAGGCTGTCCTATAGACTTAGTTACTCAGAACAGAAATGTATGTCTTGTTTTGTGGGGTTGGGCTTGAAAATTCATGTTCTCTCCCCACTAAAGGGAGGAGACAGCGCATCTGTGCATCCACGCGCATCTATTTGTGCTACAGCTCCCACTGCGAGTACATTTCTACGGCAGAGGTCAGGTCTCAGATTTGTTGCCACCTTGGTGGTTGTTGGTCTTAACCGGTCTGCCCTCATGTCCTTGTTTTTCTGCTTGCTTATTACAATAATAACGAGAACCCCGAATTGACTAAGGATTAAGGCGTTAGGAAGCTTCACCCACATTCCTGGCCGTTGTATTCCAAGTATGCAGGGTTGGGTTCCTCAGGTGATTCTGATGCACCGGTCCACGTTCTGAGATGCCAGTTAGTCATCAGGTTTCAGAACAATGCTGAAACAACGATGTTATAAAAGAAACATGGCATGGTTCAGAAAGGACTTAGGCCTTTAACAAGGGCCCGCAATGGCAAGAACATGCATGAAAGCACCGTCTATATAAGCCAAAGCGGGGAGCAGCAGTAAGGTCAGGCAAGGCCACCTTGCCAGGCTGTGTCACCAGGCAGCCAGAGCTCCTCCTGAAGGACGACCTATCTGCTCGTTAACCCGGAGCCTCCAAGGTCCGCCAAACGGCTTGCGTTTGTCCCCTGTGGCCTACCATTAGCATAGAGACGCGCGACGCAGTGACGTCACGGGCCAGGACTCGGGGAAGTGACGCATCAGGGGTGGGAACTGCTGTCTTGCTAGTATGTCTGCGCTGACCCGCCTGGTACCATTCAGTCGCGTCGGAAGCCGTCTGCTCCTGGGCTGCCGCGCGCGGGCGGCTGGAGACGGTGGAGTCCGTCAGTGAGTGTCGGGTGGGGTTGAGGGCTCGGCCGGCTTGAACAGGCAGCGCTGTCATCTGGACGGCGTCACCTTGAAGCAGTCGCCCGGGCCGGTGCATGACACTCCGCTGCCTCCAGAGGCATGCTGGGTCTTGTAGTCGGCCTGGACCGAGACTGTGGCCTTTTTGTCGGATTGGTGGGGTAGAGGGGATGGAATGGCGCAGGGTTGCGGGAGAGAGGCGTTAACTAAGACCTGAGTGATTAGAATCCAGCCCCACACAGTCTCCGGGCCTGAGTCTTTCCAAGCAGCTGACTAGTGGAGTGGATGTCCAGAGCCCATAGAGACGCGTGGAGATGGGATCTGAGACAAGAAGGGGCCAGGCCGAGTGCTTTGGAGAACTGAGGATTTTTCTAACAGTCCTGGGCAGCCACAGGAGACCTTAAGGTAGTAAGGTAGTAAGTCTGTTATTTTCACCATTAGGTACATTTTTAACATTAAAATTTGGCGCTTTTTTTGAGCTTCACTATGTAGCCTCGACTGTCCTGGAACTCGTTA
This sequence comes from Grammomys surdaster, assembly GCF_004785775.1. Taxonomy (NCBI): domain Eukaryota; kingdom Metazoa; phylum Chordata; class Mammalia; order Rodentia; family Muridae; genus Grammomys; species Grammomys surdaster. The sequence continues at coordinate 6,721,716 of NW_021604631.1, forward strand.
GTGATCTCCTGCCTCTCTGCCTTCGGAGTGCCCCCAAGTCGGTGCTTAAATTTGGCACTTTCGATCCTAGATTGGATGCTGTGTCTTACCCATTTTGCCTTCTCTCCACCGGAGATTTAAGACTCATAGCTTTATTTTGTTGTATTGATGTCTCTATCTTTCTCTCTTTCTCTCCCCCTCTTCTTCCTCCCTCTGAACCCCCCAGTCTCTCTTTTGACTGAGCTCAGCCGGTCTTGTCCATCGAGAATTCTTTTAAGATCTCCATACTCTGACCTTCTTGAGGATGCCTCCAGTCCAGTCACACTCTAAATCCTTTGCTTGGATTTCCCTTACCTCCAACTGGGGAAGGAGGGCTCCACTATTCGGCTTGGCTAAGTCTCTAGCCCTTGGTTTTTTTTTTGTTTTTTTTTTTTTTTTGACCACAAAAGGTCCAACCCAGGTATAGTTTGGGTGCAAACCTGCCTAAAGTTTGGCCTCTGGTAACAAGTTCCAGCTTCCTTCCCGTTGATTTATTAGTACTCTTCGCCCTTTCATTATGGGGCTACAGCTTGATTAAGAAGTCTAAGGATTAGAGCACTTGTCTCGGGTCTCCTAGTTGTCTGAGAGGAATCCCTGTGAATGCCAGCTTCAGTAGTTGCTTCCCAGGCATTTGTGCTTGGTTATTGGTTCTTGAAAACCTTTTATTTATTTAATTTAGCATCATGTTTATTTTAATTGGAAGTTTCCTCAGGGTATCTAGATTGCCACAGTGCATTTATTCTGGTTTGTAGCTTGACAAAAAGTATTTGTTGAAGTTTTGTCTTCTTCCCTCCCTCCCCCTCCTCTTTTTCTTTCTTTTTTGGAGACAGTGTTTCTCTGTGCAGCCCTGGCTGTCCTGTAGCTCACTTTGTGGATCAGGCTGGCCTCAAACTCATAGAGATCTGCCTGCCTCTGCTTCCAGAGTGCTGGGATTAAAGGCATGCACCACTCTAGCCTGGCTGCACAGATAGATCTTGAGTAATAACTGTTAAATACAGTTGGCATGCAGGGGATTACAGAAGCAGCTCCGCTGTGGTCTTTAAGTTGTGAAGCAATGACACCTGACAGAATGGCTAAAAGTAATAGGTGGGCATGCTGTGGAGAGGCCTTGCCAGAGGATCAGGAGTTTGAGGAGAGCCTAGGCTACATGAGGAAATACTGTTTGTAAAAGAATAGAGCATGGTGATAGTACTCCTTTAATCTCAGCATTCAAGAGGCAGAGGCAGAAGGATGATGAGTTCCTGGCCAACTTGGGGTAAATAGTGAATTCAAGGATAGCCTGGGCCACATGGTGAGGTTGCCTCATTAAAAAATCACCTTTCACACCATTGATAATTACCATCGATAACTAAGATCTCATTCAGAGCCTTCCAACTGAAAGTACTATGGGCTGGGCAAATACTTACACAAAAATATTTATCACTAAGATGGCTTTAGGCTGATTGGAATTTCAACAAAGAGTTATGTTACGTTTTGTTTTTCTGTGTTACTGGGGACCAAACCCATGTTAGGCAAGTACTGTATCCTTGTACTATACCCCAAGCACAAGAGTTAGGTCTTTGGTTAATAAAATGAAAAACAAAAACAAAATTATTAATGTTATTTGCATATAGGCAACATTCTTGGGCTTTGTCATCAAAATACTTGTGTTCACATCTGTAAAACAGTAAGTCACAGCATCTGTCTCTGAAAGTTATAAAGTTAAGACAACAGATAACAGTCACAAAGTCCAGTGTGGTACCTGCACATGGTACTGAATAAATACCTGCCAGCAATCTTTCAGAATGGGAGAGAATAATACAGAGTCCCAGTTTTTCAACAACCATCAGGGCTCAAGAGCTAGTTCAGTGGGTAAGAACAGAAGTGGCAGAACTTGAGTTTGGATGCCAGCACCCAGAGGGAGAGTCACGAGCTGCCATCTGCACATATGACCCCAGTGCTGTAGGAACAGAGTCAAGAGGCTCCCTGGGCACAGCCCCAGGCTCAGTGGGAGATCCCATCTCAAGGGGATGTGGTCGAGAGTGATTGAGCAAGACTCCTCCTCTTCTGCTAGGACAAAAAGATGGGCAGAGGCTGGGGAAGAACCATAGGAATATTGCTATTTGCAAATTCTACAGGAACCTACAGGAAATTTTAGTGCATTTTTTGCTATGCTGGACTGAAATTATAGAACATTTTATATAGGCACACTCGAACTTGTTCTATCTGGTTCTGTGAATCAGCATATGGTTTGCCACTGAGTAGGTCATAGAAATACCTGCATTAAGTATAAATCACATCATTTACATTAGAGTCAGCTTATACGTACCACAGCCCAGCCCAGTTGAATAAGTCTAGCCCTTAAGGATTGTGTGCCACAGCTTGCCAATAAATGCCTACATGACACCTAGCTGATTCTGTCAGGCTTACCGTTGCAGCTTCTTTGCTTTTCTTCAGAGATATTAGAGTTGTAAAAAAAGATTTTCTCATTCACTTTCCCATATGATAGTCTTTTAAGGGTTTTTTTTTTTTTTTTTTTTTTCATTTCCTGGGATAAGGTGTCTTGCAGCCCAGGCTGACCTTGAACTCTCGGTGTAGCTGATGCTGAACTGCCTCCTGCCTTCCCCCCCTACCCCCGCCCCCAAACACTGATTACAGGACTGTGCTCCAGTGCTTGTCTTCTGTGTGACAGTCCTTGGAGAAAGACTGCACTGTGTATTTCTCTGAAGTACATAGAGAAAGTACATAGAACAAAAATAATTTTGATTTTCTTTTTCGAGGAGGGTAAGTTAATTACCTACTACTTCAGTTTCACAGTGCTTCATACAAGACTTTTGGGGTAGCACCCCATAATCATCACTAATATTTCTGGTGCAAAATGGTGACTGTTCACTAAATGAAACCATACACTGGCTTCTTGTCAATTCAGCTACTTTTCCTGCTCACCAAGTTTAAGGCAAGCCAAATGAAAAGCCAGTATGTAAAGGAAGTGGGTGCCTGCCAGTCTGTATTTTTGTGAGGTGCTTCAGTTTTAAGGATGTTATAGAAAGTTGAGAAAATGGGGAAAGAAGCCATTTTTCTTACTGGTTTGTCTTCTAGTGCTGGCGGGGGTACTCCACCCCGGTACAGGGAGTTTCCCCAGCCTACCCAGTCCCAGGTGATCCAGGCGGAGTTCTTAAGCTCATTCATGTGGTTCTGGATTCTTTGGCGATTTTGGCATGACTCGGATGCTGTGCTGGTAAGTACAGGAGAATAGTTCTAGTCCTGATTTGAGAGCAGGAGAGGGGAGATGCATAGATAACTTACCTTATGTTTGGAGATTTTTTTTCTGTCCAGATATATCCCTTTACCACCATATTGCCATATTACCTAGTGAAACTTGTCACTTTTGGACCTGTTTATATGACGATGTACATTCTGGGGATCTGTGAGTTGTGGTGTCCATTAGGTAGCCATGTGAGGAAGGGGGGGGTGTTAAAAGTAATTCTAGGATTGGTGAGTTACACTTATCTTCATTTGTGGGTCAAATTTACACTTAATTTTTTTGGGGGGTATTATATAGCCCAGGCTGTGCTCACTTTCCATATAGGTAGGGCTGCCCCTTACCCACAATCCTCCCATCCCTGCCTTCTAAGCACTAGGCAGTCACCACCACAGCCAGCGTTAAGTTCTTTTAAATGCTTAACATCCTCTAGTCTGTCCAGAGGCCCAGAGCAGCTAGACTTGCTGTACTAGATAGAAGACAATTCATCTTGAGAAAGGGAGTTATTGGTGACTTTCTGTTATTCTGTTGCTTACCACATATACATAGACTCTTGTTTAGACTAGGAAATTCCATCTTTAAGACACTGAAATCTTGAGGTTGGTTGTTTAACATGTGTTTAACAAGAATGAGTCCCCTGGGGTCTAGTCTCCAGCACTAAAAGAAGCCAAAAAAGATGGACATTGAGGTTTATGAATCTAGGACACCTTGAATTTTAGTAAATTTAGGTTTTTTTCAGGATAGGTGGAAAAAAATCCAATTTAAATAGCTTCTTCAGTAATAAGACTGTCGTTAGCTGGTGATATGGCTCAGCAAGTAAAGGCCCTTTGGGCTTGACAGCCTGAGTTCCATCCTTGGAACCCATGTGATGGAAAAAGGACAGACCTCCACAAGTTGATGGTCTGACTGTCCACGGTATGTCCATGCATAAGGCCACATGGGCGATAAGAAAATGTAGACAAAGGCACTACACAAGTTTTTATAGGTTCACAACTGTTAGGGTGCTCTGCTCGGTCCTGTGAGCACTTCTCTGTGCCCTTGCTTCTGGGGAAGGAGCTTTGGCTGCACATTTCCTGTAGGAGACATCTGCATGTCAGTCATATTAGGCCATAGGCAGTAGATACTGCAGCAGATAGGGCTCCAGGTCAGGACTAGACTACATCCACTTGAGGCTCCCCAGCCTCACAACAGGAGGGAAGGGTTTTTGTAACCATTTCTGGTTTGCCATGCCAGTGAGATATTGTTGAGATGAGTGTATATGACATCTGTGGTCTCCACTTATTAAACTCCATCATAAACATACTCAGTGGCTTAGGCTGCCACCTCTAAAAGAATCCAAGCCCCAAGCCCCATGCGATGCTGAGCCAGTGGTTAAGGGAGGCGAGTGCTCATGCTATGTATGGCAGGTGCTAGCGGTAGTCATTACATTGTTTCTTCTTTCAAGATTTATTTTGAAACGTAATTAGCTGCATTTATGAGTACAGACCCTTGACCTTGTTTTCTTTTGATCTGATGTCACCAGGGTCACTTTTCATATCCAGATCCTTCGAAGTGGACAGATGAAGAACTGGGGATCCCTCCTGATGATGAGGACTGAAAGTGTAAACTCTTCTCTGTACAAGTAGGTATGTCCTAATTTTTTTTTTTTCTCCCGGAGACAGGGTTTCTCTGTGTAGCCCTGGCTGTCCTGGAACTCACTCTGTAGACCAGGCTGACCTCGAACTCAGAAATCCACCTGCCTCTGCCTCCCAAGTGCTGGGATTAAAGGCGTGTACCACCACTGCCCCGCTAAAGTTTTTGTTTTTAAAGATACATTTTTTATATGCACTGTTTTCCCTGCATGCTTGTTTGTATGAGGGTACCAGATCCTCTGGAACCGGAGTATACACAGTTGTGAGCTGCTGTGTGGGTGCTGGGAATTGAAACCAGGTTCTCTGGAAGAACAACAAGTGCTCTTAACTGATGAGCCATTTCTCCAGCCTCTAAAGCTTTTTAAATTCTGACTTGTTTTTGTACTCTTGATGGCCTTAAACAAGCATATTCCAACAGCATGAAGCACAACCACCATTTCTGTGTAACCATTTTCATATTTGCTAGCCTGTGCCCCCTTATTCTTTCTTTTTATCATATATTAAAAACAAAAAAGTATTTTTAATGTTTTAGTTTTGGAATACTCTCCACCCATTGAATAAAGACAGGTCAGTTCTGCACTGGTAGGTCCTTGGGTTCAGTTGCCAGCACGAAATAGTATAACGAAACAGAAAGGACCAGGCTTGGCTTGTTGGTCTATTCTTGTAATACCAGCACTCGGGATGTGGAGGCAGGAGGACCAGACAACAGTACTACAGAGTTGGGCCAGCCTGAGCTAGATAAGATCCTGCCATGAAGAACAGCTGGGTGGTGGAACAGCCACTGGGAGGTAGAGGCAGGCAGATTCTGAGTTACAGGCTAGCCTGGTCCACAGAGTGAGTTCCAAGGATAGCTACACGAAGAAACCCTGTCTCAAAAAGCAAAACAACTAAAGAACAGCAAGACAGTTCTTGTCTGGTTCCTGGAATCCAGTGGTGACTTGTGGTTAGAGGTTATGCTATGTGGCTGCAAAAGCATGCTCACTCTCACTGTTCAAATGGAAGACAGAATTAATTCTAATGGCTGGAGGAAAAAGGGTGATTTTGCTTCTCTCTCCTGAAAGGCTTCAGAGCTCAAACAGATGCTTAATTGGATAAACAAGATTCTGGATCTGGATTAGTAAATGTAATCTTTCTTAAAACCTAACTACTTTTCTTTTCCTACAGGAGCAAGGTGAGACATTTCAAGAAATGACAGACCTCATTAAAGGTGTAAATTAAAGTGGCTTTCCAAAACCGAGGAGCTGAGTTGTTTCTGATGACAACTGTCCTTTATTTCTTATTCTCTAACTGCTTGCTGGTCCAAGTGGTTTGTACCCTTTCAACTGATCCTCTTGGGTCCCCTTTGATATAGGTAGGTTTTCTTTGAGACTATCAAGGAACAAGATTGTTTTTTGCTTAGCATCACGCACTGGTGTGCAGTTAGGTTACGTGTGACTAGTTAAGCTTATACATAACTTGAGTACCATGCCTCCTCCTTGTGTGCTGACAGGTGATATGACCATATAGCTGCTCCAGAGGTTGTCGCCCCAGAGGTTAAGGGTCAGGAGAGTTCATTGCTTACAAGTGGCCTCTTGTAGGACTCATAAGTCACACGTGACTTAGAATTTCTTAGGAATGGGGAAAAGGTTAAGATTTTGTACTTTTAATTTTGTTCCAGGGTACCCTTCCATTTTCTGTGGTACCACAACAGTTATAAGGAAGACAGAATTTTCCTCCATCTACAGAGAAAAGTCTGGTGTAATGTAGCTTGAGCACTTACTTATTAGGTTTTTGATCTCCTTGGCCTCTGGAGTACAGTGCCAGGATTTGGGGGTGGGATGGAGTTGCACACCTATAATTTTAGCCTTGTGGTGAATGAGGCCAGGGGATTGTTGGAGACAGCCTGGGGTACAGAATGAGACCTGTCTCAAAATCATACAAACAAAAGGATTTTGTTTTTAGAGGACTTTAAGAAGGAATGACAGGTAGTAAGTTATCAGAACTCTGAAAGAAGTCCACTGGATGATATGGTAAGGCAGTGTCTTAGGGTTTCCATTCTGTGAAGAGACACCGTGACCAAGACAATTCTTATAAAGGGAGACATTTAATTGGGTCTGGGTTACAGTTTCAGAGATTTTAGTCCATTATTATCAAGGTGGGAAGCATCCAGGCAGAAAAGGTTCTACATCTTGATCTGAAGGCAGCAGGAGACCGTGTGCCACACTGGGTGTAGCTTGAGCATCGGAGACCTCAGAGCCTACTCTCACAGTGACACACTTCCTCTAACAAGGCCACACCTCTTAATAGTGCCATTCTCCATGGGCCATGCCTTCAAACACAAGAGTCTATGGGGGTCAAACCTTTTCAAATCACAGATGGTTTAGCTGTACTGAGTAAGATGAGGCTCTGTGTGAGAGACAGCTTGATGTGGCTGTGAATAAATAAGGAGAGGGTGGGATTGGGTGGTAAACGTAAGCTTGGGTCTGTCATTAAGTATCCCCAACCAACTTGTGGTTGCAGGCTTCAAGTTGGAATATGATACCTATAACATAGATATCTACTTCCTTTTCTTCAGTTGCCACAGAGGTCACAGTAGCAGTAGAAGCTGAAATAAGTGGGACAGCTGACTTTCTCACTGACAGCCACAGAGGCCCAGCTGTAGCAGTGGGGACACTTCCATGGGGCTGTGTTCACATCTGTGTGAGTGCGAGCAAGCTTAACTAATCCAGAGGCTTTAAAAATTTAAAGACCAGCAGAGTGGTTCTTTTCTAGTCCTTACCCTCTTACTCCTTAAGGCAGTAGAACCACTCAGAATCAAGTCCACGACAGTGAGTTTAAGCAGGACAATCCCATTAGTTCTTTCCCTTAAAAGCAAAGAGTTACTTAACAGGTAACTTTAAATACATTCTTTTAGTTAAAAGAATGTTGGACTCATTTCCATGTTGAAAACTCCCAAACTTCTCAAAGAAATGCCTTCTACATGGTTGTGTAGCATGTGAGAAAATACCTTAAAATTGAAAAGGGTCCCATAGAAACACTAAGTACAGCATTTATTGATGGTAACATACACTGGAAATTAGCAGCAAATTGTAGCACAGGCTAGACACTGTTATAAGCATGTATTTCATTCAATCTTTACAGTAGGTTTTTTGTTTTGTTTTGTTTTGTTTTTTCCAGACAGGGTTTCTCTGTGTAGCCCTGGCTGTCCTAGAACTCACTCTGTAGACCAGGCTGGCCTCGAACTCAGAAATCCGCCTGCCTCTGCCTCCCAAGTGCTGGGATTAAAGGCGTGAGCCACCACCGCCCGGCTACAGTATTATTTCTGTTTTACTAGATAAAGTGGAGTTATGGGTAGATGGGTTGGAAATTTGTCAAGCTCTTCCTGTTAGTAGAAAAAAGCCAAAACAACAAAACACGGCCAGTGGATACATCCCAAACTGGTTTAACTACCTACTTGTGGGTCTCTGTGTACAATCTGAGAGACAGATAAGCACTTCAAGCTCTGGAGGTCAGTTAGCCAGGTCTGACCCTAAGTCTGTTTTAGTTGCTCTTAGTGCATGAGAAAGTACTTAACTTTAATCTTGTGCCTTAACTTATTCCTCATTTGTAAAACAGCTTAGACTCTGTCTAGCAGGAAAGAAATACTCTCTAAACCAGTGGTTCTCAACCTTCCTAGGCTGCGGCCCTTTAACATAGAGTTCCTCATGTGGTGACCTCCAGCCATAGTTCTTTCTTTCACTGTTAATTCCTAACTGTGGTTTTGCTACTGTTGACTTGTAATGCAAATGTCTGCATTTTCCGATGTCTTCTGTGACCCCAATAAAAGGGTTGTTTGACCCCTCAAAGGTCGAGAACCACTGCTCTAAATAAAAGCAACTATTTAGTTTTTGTGACTAATGTTTTTAGAACATTTCATCTAAGCTACGTTTCTGACTACCCTGGACTTTCACAGGAAAGCTCCTCCAGCCCCAAACCTGTTCTCTAGAACAGGATGGGTCTTCTGTTGCCCACTACTCTCTTGCCATCTGCAGGGCACAAGTATGTTCTGTCAGGGAACTGAGTAGCCCAAGCTGCTGTGGGGACCTTCTTAAGGAACCTCCACCTGCTGTCATTTTCAGTGACTTACCTGACTGATAAAGACAGCAAGTGCAAGTGCAGCATTGTCTGGCAAGCATCCCCTTCCTTCTAGCTGTATTCACTTCTGGGACATCAGCACCCCAGGTTTCATTACAAACCCATTGTGTACTAATGGGTTCTGATGCTTACGTAAGTCGCGGCCTTCAGTTTCATGGGGTGAGGGTTCTCTCTTTAAATGACTCTCAATCAGTATTGTGAGTTTGGGAGATTATATGTAACCCAGACAGTAAGATACAGTGATCACAGCCCTTTTAGAAGAGCTGGCATGGTAGAGATCTTTGTGAAAGCATTTTGAAAGATAAGTAAAACATTCATAATCCTGAGATAAATTGTATGGAAAACTTCCATGTGTGATACATTGAAAAATGACTCTTGTAATTAGACATTTAGAAAGCCAGTTTGTAAATACAGAATAATTTTTTTCCCCTCAGCAGAGGAAACTATGGTTCAGAAAATGCTGAGAGCATGTGTAGGTTGAAGGGGCACACACAATGGAAAGGTCAAAAATGGATCTTCAGGCCCGTGCCCTCCTGCCAAGTACCCTTCATGCTGCTCTCAGGGTTTCCAGGTCTGGAGTCTTAAGGCCAGCATCTTTTTTTTTCTGGAAACTGTCTAGTAGTTTGATATATTTTGTCTGAAGTTATTTCAAGTGTTTTTCAAAATAAAGGAGATTCTGAAATTAAATGCATAAAGTTGATGGGTTAACCAGCACTGAGTAGTTCACTTTCAGATGTTTTTGTGGACCAAAATCTGTGCTACTGTAGAAAGGCTGTGATTGCAAGCTGTGTCACAAAGAAAAAAAAAAAAAACAGTGCTGAGATGATTTCTACACATACACTTGCTTTAAAATTTTCAATTAGACTTTCAACTGTGTGGTTGCACAGAGACCAGTCACTTTAAACCAAAGGTGCAGCTCACAACCCTGTTAAATGTTTGAGGATCTTCATCAGAACTTGATAAAGTCTTACAAGATGGCTGGACCATGCAGGAATCCGGCCAACTTAACTTCTACCCATCAAGCAGTAATCAACATTATGAAACTAAGTATGTATCTTAGCCTGGAAATGACCGTCAGCAGCCAGTGCCTGCTATTACTGGATGACAATGCTAGAAAGATAATCGTCAGGCTTCTCCATGCAGTCAGTCTTTATTGTAGCAGGATTTGCATATTCACATCAATTACATAGCACTTTTTGGGGGGCCTTTTTTAAATTATAATACAGAGTTTTTAAATAACTTTACACAGAAATAAATTTCAATTTGATTTTCAGCTATCTTTTTTTATTTAATTCTCCATGCTTTCTATCCAAACTGAACAATATTTTCCATTATACAAATTTACATGAGAAAAACTCCAAAGTACAAATGAAGGGACCTGAGCAGGAAAGAACTAAAGAATTAGGAAGTAGGTCTAGGGAAGAAACAAAATTCAAGCAAACATTGAGGAATAAGGGATAAGAGACATCATCCATTTGATTGAAAATAAATGTCTTTTTCTTATGAATTGAAAAATAAGCTTTAAAAATAGTTACTCCATTATAATTTTTGCAAAGCAGGTATAGAGAGGTCTGTGGATAATGAAAAAGTCCCTATCTTTTCACTGGGCACACCCCAGACTCTATGAGAACCTTTTCAATGCTTGAGTGGAACTGAAGTGACATAAACCCAACCGTTGGCAGTTACAGACAAGAGGAATGTATGTATATGAGTTGCCATAGGTGCGGGTGGTGAAACAGGAGCCGTAGTAATTCACTGCAGTTCAAACAGGAAGCATTTTCCTCCCCTCTCCCTTACTGGAGGCTTACTCTCAGACCAAGAAGTACGGGTGACCTTTTAGGGTGATGCTTGGTAGACGGCTAGAGTTGTCTCCTTTTTCCTGGTGTAAAGCCCAAGAGTGGTCTATTTAATAGAATTGAAGAGACATGATAAAGGATGAAGTCCATCCCCTGACCAGTTAGCTGTCTGACTGTCTTAGGAGAGACAAATGCTGTAGAAGCAAAGGATTATAAGTACACCCAGCAATGGGAATACCATAAATTCTGTTACTGGGACACAGTCCATCAAATAAGGTGACAGTGTAAGCCAAACCAAAGTTGTATTGTGGAATGGCCAAGGAGATGACCCAGTGAAAAGGGTTTTCAAATAAAGGGAGGAAGAGGACAGCACACACACATACCTGGTATGTAAACCAATACAAAAGGAAGATAAATAAGACATCGAGGTTAGCCACTTGAACTGGTAGTTAACACGAATAAAAAGGCATATGTTCACATAGCTGCTTTTAGTCAGCAACGGAACACACAAACGTATTAGAAAGGAATGATTTTAAAAAAGTTCACAGCTTAGAATAAGCACACTTATTGCACTCTTACATTGTATTCAGGTGATTATAGTTCATCTTCCACCCTTAGTTTTCTCTGAAGCCCTAGATTTAACTCTCACCCTGCCTTATTTTGGTCCATTTTCTTCCATTTGTGCCTAGTCTGAGCTCGTCTGCTTATGGAAGTTTGCAGTTTCTTCATGTGACTTACAGCCCAGACCAAACACACATGGGTTCAACAGTCTTAAACAACAGTAATTTCCAAGGCAACAATACAACTACGTAACTTGCCTACAACCCCATACCAGCTCTGTAAACACACCCCTCACATGCTTCCCGTCTGTCTCCTCTGTGGACTGTAGACGGGAACCAGCAATTGTGGGTGCTGGATAATGTACTCAACCTGCCAGGAAAAGCAAATGATTTGCACAAAATGATTTTGATACTAACAAGAATAAATATATTTCAGTTCTGTTTTCAAAGAGCACTTCAATCTACAGAATTCTTTACAAAAAAATGCACCACAAAAAAAAAACAACACACTGGCTGTTGTCCTCATGCACAACTGGTTATATAGCTGCAATTAGTCAAAACAGGTAAATAAAAGTAAGTAGTTTAGTGATACTAGTTCATAAAACGGACAGCTGAAATTGTGGAGGCTGAAACAAAGGACCCACTTTACTACGGTGGTAATAAGGTGTTTGTGTGTGTATTTATGTTTGTGTGTGTATTCTAACTGTTAACATTTTATTTCCTGGGAAATGTGGCTTAGTGGTAGAACCCTTGTTTAGTGCATACAAGGCCCTTGCTGCAAACCCAGTGAAAAGAAAAAAAATTAGGACATCAGATTCCACCTTAAAAGTACCTTATAGAAACTGTTGATTTTTCCTTTCAAACAACAAAAGTTAGGGACTAAATTTCCCTTTAAATGTCTCTGTCAAAATGGAAGTAAAAATAAGTTATCTGAAACTATTAAAGTTATTGTCTGGTAAACTGATTCAATCCTACAAATACACTGGCCATTTCAGCCCCTTCTGACATCAGTAATTCATCTTGGCGACTGAGTGAAACAGCTGAAGGACAACTGGGAAAAGCAGAGTTTCTTGGGGACGGTGAGGAGAAAAGATGCAAGTACCATAGCATGGGGTGTCCAGCTTACACACACTGGCCAGGTCTCTCACTAGTCCTTTGTCCCTTTATAGAAGACACTTCAGAGACAGCCCCCTGCTTTCCACCATGCGCCAGAGCAGTCAGTAGCACTAGCCAACTTCATCTGCAAACAGGACTCGGGAGGCAAGGTTACACTTGACTCTGAAAACCCAGCATCTAGGTTGGCAGCATTTCTCTGAAAACAAATCAGATCCACAATTTGTTTTTTCTCACTGAGTTAGTACATGATTGCTGCCCAGCACACACTATTTCAAAACTAAACTACAGCAGTATCTTAAAATGTCAAACATTTTGTATAAAAGTTCCATGCTTTGAAGAGCCTATGAGAGTAGAAAAAGTTTCTCTAGAAATGTCACTGAACTGTATTTTCAGCCTAGTTGCTCTATGTGGTAAATATTTCTGGCTATACTAGGGATTATGTGCTTTAAAAAAATATTTTACTGAAAATTTACCATTTTCTTATTTTTTAAATGTGAATTGGCTATAAACTCTTTAGTGCATTTATCTTCGCAGTCTAAATTGCACTCTAAAAAATATTATCACAGCTGAGTTAAACCAGACTGGCCATTCTCTTCATAAATCACGGGTTTCTGCTAAAATGTTAGCTGTTTTATTGCATCATGAAGGCACAGTAAGATCATTTGGCAAATTGTCAAGATATTTTTCTAGAGCCTCCCTACACTGTTTCACTCCTGTAAGCCTCCTGGTGTTTCTACTCACAGTGAACTCTCCCTCTCTGGCTACGGTTTTAAAAATAGCTTATTGGTTGACTTCTGCTGGTCAAGGTGCTGATATACTAGTACTAACAATGCCAACGTAGACAAAAAAGAGAATCTTATGAGAAAAAGGGTATCCTTCTACCTCTTAGCTGGGCAGTCTCTTCAGATGAGTATTCTGTGTATGTGACAAAGCTGCGGCCAACTCACTTTGAAGGCGTATAGTTTTGCCAAACCTACTACTGAAAAGTAGAATTATATCATGGTTAGCAAAGTGTTACCATAACTACTTAACTTCATGCGACTGACTTAAGGTTAGGATTCTGAAATATAGTAAGCAGACTCTGGCACCAATTCCAACAACAGATACTCTGAGCCTCACCTTTAAAGTAAAATATCTTTAAACAGTATCACTGCTTAAATGTATAATGCCCTTTAGGACTGAAACAGGTGCTCGACTACAAGTACACATACACGTTAAAATCTTACATCGTCCTCATGTTCTAGAGCTCCTGACTTTTCATACTTTAAAATAAATAACCATTCATTACCTCATTCTGCGGAGGTAGTTTTTTGAAAAGGTCACCTGAAGCCTGAACTGTGTTTCCAACTAAAGCTAGACACTGAGCTTTCCAAGAGGCTGGAGGCGGGTGTGCGGTGGGGACAGGTGAGATCTGCAGAGGGACAAACAGCAGCTCTGACAGTGCCTGACAAGCATAAGACAACATCATGTGATAAAAGGGGCAGGGCTGCACCAAGACAGGAAGTATTTATAAGGTTCCTGGTTGACGGTGCTGAAGTCTTAATAATGTCTTTACAGAATGCTTTCCCCCCATACCAGCATAAATCTAGCATACAGTTTATATCAGATTGTTGTTTAAGATGCCTCATTATGCACTCCCTGACCTCAAATATAGAAATGGGCTGTTCAGGAACCAGAATCTGACAAGTTACAGAGAATCTTCGTTGAAGATGCATATAAGTACGAATGATCACATTGGATATTCTAGTTGCAAATTCCTTCTATAGACTACATTTTGAGGTTAATAATATCTCAGTGGTAGAGTTTGGGTCCTGTAGCTTAATAGTGAAAAAGTCCATTAGGAATACTACTCATTTAAAAACAGTTCTATATAGTTGCACTCAAACCTTTCAAAGACTTCACTCCAAACAAAACAAAACAGATCTCATGAGGCGATGCAGTCGCATCATGGCCCGACAGCTTCAGCCTTCCTCCTGGAGTGAAGCCGCCACATTCTGTCACTCAGAAAGTGCTCTGCACAAACAAGGACTGCCTTGTATTTTTTGAGGAGCTCAACAAGATTATCTGCAATCTAAAAAAAAAAAAAAAGAAAAAAAGAAAAAAGAAAAAAGAAAAGAAAAAAACCCACAAAAGAAACCTTTTTTTATATGTTGTTTGTAGATGAAAAAAAAACATAGTTGATAGAAAATAAGAAGGTTTAAATATTTATTTCTATCTTTTATATTCTCTATTAAAAAAAAAATCTCTCAACACCCTGAGCCTGGTTTCTGGGCACAACTTCATTTAATATCAACTCTATTTTCCCTTTTCAAGTGAGACACCAACCTATCCTAAAATGAGAAGAAGGAAATCTGTCTGTTTGCACTTTGTCTAGACTACTCAATGCTAAGCTCCTTCCTTGAGTGCTGGCCCCATCTTCCAGCACTGAGGTGGCCCTCCACCAAAGCAAGCCCTGAAGGCTCTCACTCCTCAGCAGGACCTCAATGTGTATCTGTGGCCCAAGCCTAGCTCTTCATAGCTAATCCTGGGTAAAGGGAACAGACCACATTAAAGAGCATTTACAAGGGTAACACCACCTTTCCACGTGGCACATCATATGGAGAGGCTATTTCTCATATCAAGTATAGTATCTTCTTACCTTTGAAAAAATTTAAGACTTTGCTCTATTTATGTAAGACTTAAAAACACGCTGTTGCTAACTGGTTAATAACTTCAGAATATTTTCCAATTTACTGGGAATATATAAAACTTCCAATAGGCCTTCCTTTGATGACATTTTCGTTTTTACTTTTTATTATCAACTAATTTATTAATTATGTTTTTCGAGATAGTGTGTGTGTGTGTGTGTGTGTGTGTATCTGTGTGTATCTCTGGCTGTCCTGGAACTAGTTCTGCAGACCAGGCGGGCCTTGTATTCACAGAGCTCCACCTCACTCTGCCTCCTGAGCTGCTTGGATTAAAGGTGTACACTACTACCACTATCACCGTCAGGCAATAAGTTTAGCAAAATTTCATCTAACTACTGTAAGTAGGCTTAAATACATAGTGGTATCAATTATAATTTGAATTTTAAAAATAATTCAAAATTTCATTTTATTTTAGATTCGATAGTATTTTTTTTTTTTTAAACTTCTTGGCTTGAAGTTGCTAAGTGCATCTCCTTTAATTTGCATGTTTAAATCCTGGAGATTCAAGATTCCTGGATAAAGAGAGGTACTGGCCATCAATACATCCAGTTATTTTCTTTACTACAATGATGATTTTTATATTAGCTTTAAGTAAAGGCTAAGGGAAGCTGTGACGAGGTTATACTTTTGATCTGTGCAAAGATAAGATTTAGGGTTCTGTAAGAATAACTGGGGACAGGCCTCACGCTTTTCTATACCTCCAAATGTCCCTAATAGTTCTAGTTCTACCTAGGGAACTCAGTTACTAAATGACCCAACCTTTTGAAGACCAGGCTTGGGGAAAAAAGGAAGAGGAAGAATGAATGGAGATACCACCACTTTTATTTTAGGTTGCATACTATAGATAAGAGACTAGAAAGAGGGTGTAGGATGCAGTGTGGGAGGTAAGTTGGAAGAAACAATGGGACTGTTAGCAAAGATGTTAGTGTGGATCCAGCAAGTACCATTTATTTAAAAAGTATAAATAATTGTCATTATGCTAAGATTCCCCATAATTTTAGGTAGAGAAAAGGATAATAATTATTCTTTAAAAGTTGTTTACAATTAACAAAAATATAATTTTCAGGGTATATAGTCTTGTGGGAAGTAGTCATTTATTCCAATTAAACCTGAAAATTATTTTCTTCTTTTAAATAAAAATACAACAAACTCAGAAATTAAAACCTGTACCTTACATTTAAATTACACAAATGTCTCACATTCAAAACTGTCAGTAAGCAGTTTTGTAGGCTTTTAATTAGGTGTTGTCCATGGTGTTTTATGTCCTGGACAAAGGAGCCATGTAAGTATTTGGTGACTGGAAGAGCTGAGAGGAAGATATGGACTATATTTTCCTGAGAATTTGCTACGCTGTGGAGGAAACAATCCCCCAACCCTCTCCTCAATTGCTGGACCCAATGAGAAAAGCAGGCAATGTGTGCCAGCACTGACCAGCCTGAGTGTTAGGCGGAGCCCAGTGAGCAAGGCAACCCAAGGTGAGAGAGCTGGAGGTGAGGAAGAAGATGCAGCATCCCCTTTTCTCTGCCCCCAAGGCAGTCTCTCAACTGTCACCCACCACTTCAATTTAAAGAGCTTCACTGTGATCGCATTTGCTGAGGACTGAACAGGTGCTACACAAAGGGTATGCTGCATTTACTCCATCCCTCAGAAATGAATGTGGTGGATAGGGACAGTGCTCCACAACATAATCCCCCAACAGGCAAGAACGGTGCTTGGTGATTGAAATTGCCCCCTCAGATGACCAGGCACCAACTGATCTGGTGGTTAGAAGGGCAAGGTTGACTGGCAGATAGTCCAGAGCAATTTTCCCAAGCTGCAGCAGCAAATTCTTTCCATCATGCCTGACCACCAAAAGGGCAGAATTCAGGTCTCTCCTCTTTCTTCTTGGGAATGGGCAGACTTGAATGCACGTGATATTTGTGTTGAAGAAGAAACACGGGCAGCAGAGAATTCTGGTTCCTAAAACATTCTTCCCTCTTTAGTTGAATAGGAAATTCCATTCTGTTCCACACGAGCTTATGCACTGAAAATTTTGTATCTTTGAAAAAAATTTGAGGAACAGAACTGTGTTTTGATGTTAACAAATTGTATGAACACAAGACTTAAGAAATAAAGAGTAGGTGCTGCCGTGATGGAGTGGCTACTTGAAGGCTGCAAATTCTCCTGTAGAGGGAGGACAAGAGCTGATTTTAAAAAGTCATCTCGAAAGAACTTCAAGACAGAAAAGCCTTATTTGGATCTCACTGAAAGGTGATCAGTTACATATCTTACAAACCTTGTAACACAGTCACTAGTTTAAACCTCAAGTCACTGGAATCCACAAAAGAACAGTTCTGCTATATCAAGAAAACAACAAGATCCAGGGAAGGTCACAGCTGGGTGTCATGCTGCAGGTCAAGCCGCAAACCCACAGCTTTGGGAGACCTCACACACACAGTCATCTTCCTACTTTGCCTCTTCAGTATTGGGATGGTAGGTATGTGTTACCTTGCCTGGCTCTAAATAATTTTTTTTTTTTTTTTTAAGACAAGAGTTTCTCTGTGTGGTCCTGGGTGTCCGGGAACTAGCTCTGTAGACCAGGCTGGCCTCAATTTACAGTCTGTCTCCAAGTGCTGGGATAAATGGCATGACCTGAGTCATCTTGCTAGCCCCAGCTTCTTGACTTTGTAAATGTTGTCATTGATTTTTTTATTTTAAAGAATATCTTGCTATACAGATGACCTCAAACCCCTGACCTTCTGCCTTAGACTCCTGAATAGTAGTACAACTGATATTTTTCGCTTATCTGTAAATAACCTCTCCAGTGTTTCAAGTTTTAATAATTAAAGTTTGCTTTCCTAAGCTGAATACAACTAACTGGCTTACAGACAGTCATACTATCTCTTTCCATCAAGGATTCTTTTTAATGATTAAATAACAAAGGCATCATTGAACCAAAAGACCAAAGAAGGAAGCTAGGCATAGTAGTTCCTGCTTGTAATCCCAGCACTTGGCAGGTAGTGGTAGGAAAATTCAAAGTTCCAGGCTAGCCTGAGATGTACAGTGAATCTGTTTTACAGATGGGCAAGTAGTAAAGTGGTCAGGAAACTTGCCCAAAACCACACAACTTAAAAATAAATAAATAAATAAATAAAAACGGCCTAGAACAGAGCATTAGGGTATAGTCCTTTATGAGAAAAAAACAGAGCTCTTGGCAAAATAATACAAAACAAAAATAGCACCACTAACATTAATACACAGAAAGGGAAAGCAATTTAACTCTAGTGCTTCCAATTTCTGTGTCTATGTTACCTACAAATTTTACCTGCCATATTTGAATATTCTTTTGGCTTTGCCAGTGAGCCAAATGGGGAGGGGAAACTCAATGACTATGCATTCTCTGGGGTACTGCTTGAGTGCCTATGGAACTGCACAGGAGTTTCTGAGCAGCTTGAGAGAGCTTAGCAATGCCAATGGTGACGATGAGCTAATAAAGAAAGGAGAAAAGAAGAGGAAGACAGGAAGGAAGTGAAGGATGAAGTGTGAATGAGTCACATGAAGACGGTAGGGCATGAGTGGTGGCAGAGTGGAGGAAGACAAGGGACGATGGCAGGAACACACTAGTGAGACAGGTATGCTGGGAGTTAGAGAAAGAGCTCCATTACAAAAATCCTTCCATATTCTGTGTTTCATATGCTTAAAATGTTTGAGTATTCTATGGACCAAGTAAATGTGTAAAAACTTCGTTAGCTACATACAACACCGCCTACCAATAAACTCATCTTTATGGCACCAAAGATTTAGAAATCCTGAGTTTTGATGGTTTCTAATGTATTACATTGTGTTATCATCTCCTTTTCCCCCCTCATTTCCTTTTCCCATGCTGGTGATCAAACACTATGCAAACACTTGCACATTCTATAAAGTAATCTACCAGTGAACTATATCCCCAGTCCTAAGTTTTCTGAGACAGGGTCTTTATGTAGCCAGTCCTGCCCTGAAGTTAGTTCCACTGAGCTGGTACGTTTTTTGTTTGTTTTGTATTTTGTTTTTATATGAGAAAGGTTCTCTTATTATTTAGAATCATGAATCAGCATATAAGATTTCAATGGCATTCTTAACTTATCCAAATGAGAGACAAAGGCAAATCATAATAATTAACAGGTGGTTTCCTTATAAGAAATCTAACAGTACAGGGAAAGCAACGATTTCAAAAGCTTGTCTGCGGTACTTACAAACTCAATTGTCATTAAAGTTTTCCCAATTTCCTGCTTTATTGTTTTCAAAGGAGGATAACATGTATGCAAATATGGTCTGTCTGTTGAATAATTTTGCTTTGGGTTGTATTTAAGCATCATCACAAGTCTAAATTGAGTAACTAAATATCAACAGGCTTTGGTCTTTAGACCACATGATAGCACTTTTCTGCTTTTAGATTCTTTCCAAGTCACAGGAAAATTATATTCCATCCTGGTTATATCACATTCATTTTCTATACATAAAAAATGTAAACATTAGAGGTACATGACACTGTGGATGGGATCTTCCTAGACAATGACTATCAGGAAGAAAGTTTGTGAGACACAGGCTCAGTGACTGCTGACTGCTGTAAAAACACTGAAGAGGGAGGATAACCTAATAACCCAACAGCCCATTACTTGCTTGTTTGGCAACCAATTATCTAAAGAAGTAAAGCAAAAATAAAAAGCAAACACCTTAAAGATCCTCATAATTTTGTAAAGTTTTCTTTTGGGGAAGGAAGTGAGAATAAAGGGTAAAAGAAATTTGCAAAAGAAATTTGACTTTTACACATGTACAGCATCTTTAACATAAATATCATCTAAGAAGAGCCTTAACTTGTACTTCTCCACTAAAATCCAACATTAAGTCATTTACCTAAGTCAAAAGTGCCGCTGTGCTATTTTTGGCACTCACATCCACAATTTACTAAGGGACATTATCTATTGCTTCAAAGAAATAAAGGGCTTCCACACACTCTAAGTAAAAAGAAATGCCTACAGGAGAATGTAAAGGATAAGCCCGGGATGATTTGTTCTGTTATCTCAGTTCACACCGCTGACAGAGGCTAGCCCACTGTGTCCTTCCTAACTGTGAACATGCAGAGGGAAGCCTTCCTCTGGGTCCCCGTGACGAGTGAAAGTTAAGAACAAGAGCTGCATGAGCAAACTGAGAGAGAGACTTTGAGCTTAACAGCTGGACCCCCAAGTGGAGAAAACAAACTCAGGACAGGAAGTAATACCTCTGCAAGGGCACTGAAAATGTTTAGCAATGTTTGTGCATTTTCATCCATTGATGTTGAAAACTCAATGTTCAGCATCATTTTAAGATTTGGAAAGGAATTGCTAAGTTTTTAAACACAAACATTCTTTGGCTCACCTGTAAATAACAGAGTATACTACTTAATTTAAACCTAAAAAAAAAACCATTCACTTGTTTGTGTTGCTGCCTGACTCTAATGTCTCACTTATTTAGGTTGTTTCAGTGGACGGGAAACCCACCATATCCCCCTGCTTGGATGGGTGTTTTCGGAGAAGCACAAGCGTACAGACTAAAGTCTTCTGTTTGGAAACCAGCCCGATTCAAGGAGGGTTCTGATGCACTGCGGTGAATTTTTGGCAATGAGCGGGCCAGCAGCTCAATGGAGGCGAGAATCTGTAAGAAAGAAGAAAGAGGTGGGGGAGGGGACAAAACAGAAAACAAGAAAAAGCAGAGTGCAGAATAAACATCTGGGTAGTATGAATTTTTAAGAGCTCATTACATTTAGAATGAGATTTTACTTGAGCATTGTTTGCAGTTTGATTAATGAACAAATAGAAACTGGGCATTTGCCGGGCGGTGGTGGCCCACGCCTTTAATCCCAGCACTTGGGAGGCAGAGGCAGGCGGATTTCTGAGTTCGAGGCTAGCCTGGTCTACAGAGTGAATTCCAGGATAGCCAGGGCTACACAGAGAAACCCTGTCTCGAAAAACCAAAAAAAAAAAAAAAGAAAAAGAAACTGGGTACTTTCTCATCAGTCTTGAAATGAATGTTAAGTAAAAACTAATTACAAACCTAAAACTCTGGATCTAGGGGATTTAATACTTTCTTTTGTTCTTCCTGGGTACTTCAACACACATGCACGCATACCTATACCCACACACAAATCTTTTTAAAGAAGATATTAGGTCTTGTAGCATACACCTTTAATCTCAGTACCCACTGAGGCAGAGGCTGGTGGATAACTGTGAATTTCAGGCCAACCCAGACTACAAACTGAGTCCTGGGTCAGTTGAATTAAGACCCTTTATATAGCATACAGTTATAGTATGAATATAATAAAAATAAAATTAATAACATAATACTAATATATAATAATATATGAATATATAATTAAAATTTTAATAACTACATAAATAAAAATGTTTAAAAACCTAGCATAAACAAAATTTATAATCTGTTTTTTTTTTTTTTTACTATCAAGAATAACCCCCAGTCAAAAGTATAAGTAGAAAGTAAACCATTAGAGGCAACATAGTGTAAGATACTGAAGCACAGTGAGTACGAAACAGAGAATCCAAGTGTATTCATTGTATAAAAACAATAGGGGAAAAAACAAGTCAATACCACTCTCATTCATTATCGTCACTGTTTATAAACTCCTAGTGTTATTTTCATTAGTTGTTTTCACTTATCTGAAAGGATCTAAGAACAAAAGGTCTGAGAACTATGGCTGGGGAGATGGCTCCCGACTGCTGCAGCTCCAGTCCCAGGGGCTTTCTTGTAGCCTCCAGGGGTATCAGGCACACAAATGGTACACACATACATATGCGAGCAAAACACCCATTCACAAAAAATAAAATAAAATAAAATAAAATAATAAAATAATCTTTTAAGGTTATTCTAGGAGTTTGAGAACTGCAGGACAAATGCACAGTCCTGCTAAAGAGCTTGTATTGGAATCCCACACTTCTTTCAGCCTTCATAAAGTCACTGCCTTGTTTGCTCATCTGGATCTGCAGGGTCCCAACTCAAAACCCAAACTGTATCCCTCCACTCCCCTGCATCACACTAAAAAGCTGCATATGAAGATTATGCAGTGAGTAACTTTGGGGTGTCAGATGTTTTTCTTACTTGGGGAAAGAGTGGTCTCTCGTCTCTTTTCTTTTTGAGGCACTCTGCCATTAATCTCTTCATGGCTTTTGGACAGTTACTCCGTACCTTACTGAGATCTGGAGACAGGTATCCTCGTCCCACCATAAAAATTATCTGAAGGGAAATAGGCAAATCATAAATTCTTATTAATAAACAGAAATTTATAAGTAATGAAAATTTAACCAACTATATATTTATGACATTTGTACTTTCCCATATGTACATTAAACTCTGATAAGCTAAAATAAAAAACAGTGCTAATGTCTGGCCTCCTAATCCATCACAAACTGTTAGGAACCCTTATCAACAAGCAAGTTTGTTTGTGGCCCCAGCCCCATAGCAAACCCTCCTAATGAATTAATCCCTGGTGCTTGTACCACTCCTTCTCTAGTGTCCCACTGACCAAGTGTGCAGGGACATGCTGATGAGATGGTACTTCTTACTTCCTTTATAAACGATTACTGAATACCATTTGTTGTCGGGACCCATGGCTGCTAAGTCCTTTATGCATGTGTAGCAGGGAACAAAACACTTAAGCACTTTACAGCAGTCACTTGGCAGCTTCAGTAAAGCACTTTTGTTCTAGAAAGTCACTTGAGCCACTTAGTTACACCATCAAAGGCAGAACAGCCTCCAGAAGAGAGGTGGACAGATAGATGAGGCTAAAATCTCCTGTCATGTCTTCATTAGAGTTTTTCTAATTTCTTCAACTTTTAAATTTTTGGCTCCTTTGAGGGTGGGCAGAGCCAGGTTAAGAATATTGTGTCTGAGGGAAGAGGGGACCCAAGAGAAAGGATTTTGAGAGGAGCAGATTAGAGGCTAGCATGAAAAAGGTGGAACTCCACTGTAGACAGGGCTGATGGATTTTAGAAATGGTCATATCTGCCGGGCGGTGGTGGCGCACGCCTTTAATCCCAGCACTTGGGAGGCAGAGGCAGGTGGATTTCTGAGTTCGAGGCCAGCCTGGTCTACAGAGTGAGTTCTGGGACAGCCAGAACTACACAGAGAAACCCTGTCTCGAAAAACCAAAAAAACAAAAAAACAAGAAATGGTCATATCTGAAAGGCATTTCCTGTTTGATCCAGAACTTCATTTATTAACCTGTAGTAGAGCTTTACTTCAGTGTTGTCTCTGTGATACAAGTTAAAGAAGAGAACCTGGGAATACATTGGAGAAATAGGAGATAGGTAATAACTCAGAACATGCACTTAGGAGGTGCATCAAGAGGAAGAGGCTGGCCTGCCACCCCCCCACACCCCACACAGGACAGCAGTTCAGATAGCTTATATTCCTAGAAAAGGTATGAAAGGTATATACACACACGCACGTACGTATGTATAAAAAAATCCTGGAAGCCTAAAAATCTGGGGCTTTTGGACTATATATAATATCTATTTTGATATTAGAAACAATTCCCCGAGGTGTAGGAATTGATCCTATGTTTCAGATTAGGTATTCAGTGCTCAAAAATCAAAAACCAAGGTACTTGCCCAAAATAATATAGTTAAGAAAGTGACAACAGTAAGTGGGAGAAGACCATGCAGATACAAATCCTGCTCTGCCTGCGGTGACTTCCTGTGCTCTCCCCAGCGGATCAGGAATCTGGATAAAGCAAGGCCTAATTCAACTCTACTCTTGCTCATCGTGTATTCCTCCTTCTAAATTTCTGCATCTTCAAACATGAGAACGTTCTCTCCACCGACCCTGCAGTGAGCATC
>NW_021604631.1:6745736-6758896 GCF_004785775.1 Grammomys surdaster
AGAACGTTCTCTCCACCGACCCTGCAGTGAGCATCTAAACATGAGAATGTTCTCTCCACCGACCCTGCAGTGATCATCCACTACTTTACTTGATTGGTGACAATTTTGAGTATGTCTCATCCACATCCTCTTATGACTTGTGGTCTTGGAAAAGAGGGCTGTGTCTATCACATATGTACTTTTTTTTTTTAATCTAGAGATTGAAGAACGGCTCATTGGTTAAGAACACTTGTTGCTCTTACAGAGGGCCTAAGTCCTGTGGCTCACAAACACCCATGACTCTGGCTCCAGGGAACATAATGCCATCTTCTGGCTTCTGTGGGAACTTGCATGCATGAGTACTTAGTAATAAAATAAATCTTAAAACTAATTGGCCAGAGAACCACTTAGGTGTATGTGTGAAGAATTTTTCCTGTTGCACCTAACCTCTATTTTTAAAAAGGCCTTTACATTTTACCAATATGGACTCTAGTACATATCACTTCAGGTTACAAAAATTATGGGACATCAAGAAGACATTTCCAAAAATGAGTGTCTAAGTAGGCGCTAATGAATTATAACAAACTCCTTTCAAAGTTTCTTGAATTCTTTACTTTCAAAATTTTCAGCTGACTATTAAAATACTTTTTTTTTTTTTTTTTTTTTTTGGTTTTTCGAGACAGGGTTTCTCTGTGTAGCCCTGGCTGTCCTGGAACTCACTCTGTAGACCAGGCTGGCCTCGAACTCAGAAATCCGCCTGCCTCTGCCTCCCAAGTGCTGGGATTAAAGGCATGCACCACCACTGCCCGGCTAAAATACTTTTTAATGACAAATTACAATATAATTTTTAGTATACCATAGAAATGCGTTCAAGTAACTGAGAGACATGGTATTCTGTAAAGGAATATTCTTGCCTAGAGAGAGGGCTGGCCTTTTCCTTTGGCTCACTGGAGGCCCTCTCCTACGCCCACCCTCAGGATGTTCGGGTGGTATCTTGGATCACCCCTGGGCAATCAGCAATATGTTATATAGAGGGGTTTAGGGTTATGTAGCAACAATCTGACTTCTTAAGAAGCTGGAGACTAAGGTCAGCCATAAATAGCTAACCATATCTATGAGACTAATTCTTTTTTTTTTAATTTACTTATCGTATTTATATGAGTACACTGTAGCTGTCTCCAGATACCAGAAAAGGGCATTGAATCCCATTACAGATGGTTGTGAGCCATTATGTGGTTGCTGGGAATTGAACTCAGAACCTCTGGAAGGTAGTCAATGCTCTTAACAGGTGGGCCATCTATCTCTCCAGCCCCCTATGAGACTAATTCTTAAAGAAAAGGTTCAGAGACCTTTCCTGGTTGGCAAGATTCCATGTTATTGTTGTGTATTCCTGCTAGGAGAGTTTAGCACTGTATATAACTCCACTAAGAGAAAACAACTGGAAGCTCCCCATGGAAGACTTCCTTAGACTCTGCTCCACATGGCTCTTCCTTTGGCTGATCCATGTATCTTCTTCTCATTGAGCCAAACCAGAACTGTGAGCATAACAGTCTCTGGTAGATTTTGGCTGAGTCCCTTTTTGCCTTAGGGACCATTAAACTCTGCATATGGCTGTAACAAAACACCTATCTTTCCTATCTACTTATTACCTGAGTAAATCTTCTCAGTACTCACTTGAAAAAAAAAAAAAAAACAAGGAAAAGATTAATACTAAGCCCTAACTATTTCTGGCAAAAATAAAATAAGTTATATTCATCCACATATATAGAAATTGAAGAGAAAATGAAAAAATACCACGTTGTTCATTAAGATACATACTTTTGGAGCTAGGGAGAGAGCTCAGATGGTGGAGGTAGACACTGGTGGGTCCTGGGACTCACTGACCAGCCGGGCTAGCCTAATTAGCTAGGGCCAGCCAACAAGAGATCCTGTCTCAACCCAGAAAGGGAATAGCACCTAAGGAATGATACCCAAGACGATCTCTGACCTCCAAGCTGCCCCTGCCCACTTTGTTTAACAGGTGAGGTATGCTTCTAATCCCAGTACTGGAGAGCAGAGGCAAGAAGGTCAGAAGTGGAAGGCCAGGCTAGGCTACACAGCCAGATTCTTTCTCTAAAACAAAAACAAATAAAATTCTTTCAGAAGGGATGTGAGGGGGAAAAAAGTGAAGATAATTCACATTTTTATATGCCTCACAAAATTTAGCCAGTGCAAAGCATAAAGCAGGTGTTGGTTTGTTCCTTGGTGGAAAGCTGAACGATGCAAAAACAGCAAGAAAGAAAAAGGGAAATTCCTGAATACAATCAAATAAAAGTCTAATCTGAGAGCAAGTTCCTCTGATGGAACAGTTTGAAGAACGTAGGATACACAGGGCAATCAAGTAGAACAAGTGGATGAATTATAATTTTTTTCCTTCCTCTTCCTCCTCCTTCACTAAACATGTAACTTGGCTTTAGACTGGAAAATTCTAGGAACTTCAACTATACTGCAAGGAAAAAATTAAATGATGAAGGCCTCATCCTTCTGCTGGTCACTCACTTCTCTCAGAAAGAACAAGCCTTTCTGTTATTTTCATTTATTATTCTCCCAGGGAAGACAAATCACCTCAAATGCCAATAGGTAGCTGAATTCAGCACTCTGGGATGCTTTAGATTTCTTGCCCTAAACAAAAGCTAATTCATAGTGAACCATGATCTTAATAAAAGGCCTTAAACCTTAGATTGGCAAGATATCTCAGTGGGCAAAGGCACTTGCCACCAAACCAATTTGAATTTGATCCTAGGGACTCACATGAAAGGAGAAGTAACTCCTGAAAATTGTCCTCTGATCTTCACATGTCACCCACCCACACTAACAACAACCAACCAACCAAATATGAAAACAAAACAATTACCTGCCTACCTACCTACCTACCTACCTACCTACCTACCTACCTACCTATTCTGTCTGTCTGTCTGTCTGTCTGTCTGTCTGTCTGTCTGTCTGTCTCTGAATCAAGATCCTTGTGGGGTGAAGGTCATACAGTGATTCAGTATTCTTGTTTGCTGAGGTGAATAGCTTCCTTCTCACCATGCTCTTGAAGTCATAATGTTCTGCCTTACTATGGGCTCAGAATCAATGAAGTCATGAACAGCAGACTGAAATTGCTGAAGCTGTAAGCCCTTACCAAATCATTACAAAAAGTACTGGCTAACTTAGAACACACTTCTTTTATACTATACCAGAGTTGAAGTTTAAAAGTCAAATTATCAACAAAAAGACTGAGAGTTTAGCTATTGACCAAAATGAACATATGGGGCCAGAGACATAGCTCAGTGAATAAAGCCCGTGGCACACAAGCCTGGCAACTTGAGTTCAATATCTAGAATCTACATAAAGGTGGGAGAACCAAGAACACAAAGTTGTCCTCTGATCTCAACATATGCACGTACATACACATATGTACATACAAATACACAATTACAAAATAAAATTTAAAAATCCCTTCATTGAAAGAAGGTAGTGGTACATAAAGCCTATTATTTGTTTGCTTTTACAATTTGGAATAATTCCTATCATTGGTGTACAGGGTGGTTTTGTATGTCAACTTGACACAAGCTAGAGTCATTAGAGAGAAAGGAATCTCAAGTTGAGGCAATGCCTCCATGAGATCTAGCTTTAAAACAGTTTCTCAGCCGGGCAGTGGTGGTGCATGCCTTTAATCCCAGCACTTGGGAGGCAGAGGCAGATGGATTTCTGAGTTCAAGGCCAGCCTGGTCTAGAGAGTGAGTTTCAGGACAGCCAGGGCTATACAGAGAAACCCTGTCTCGAAAAACCAAAAAAAGAAAAAAAATTTTTTTTTCTCAATTAATGATCAAGGGGGGAGACCCCAGGCCATTGTGAGTGGTGCCATCCCTGGGCTGGTGGTCCTGGGTTCTATAAGAAAGCAGGCTGAACAAGCCAGGGAACGCAAGCCAGGAAGCAGCACCTCTCCATGGCCTCTGCATCAGGTCCTTTCTCTAGATTCCTGCCTTGTTTGAATTCCTGTCCTGGCTTCCTTTAGTGATGAATACCAATGTAGAAGTGTAAGCTGAATAAACCCTTTCCTCCCCAACTTGCTTTTTGGTCATGGTGTTTCATTGCAACAATAAAAACCCTAAGTAAGACATTTGCTATGCATCGGAACTATTCCAGAAGCATAAACAAGTGTAGGTGCTTGGACTCTACCTCACGGGATCACAGTCTGCTCCAGAACCTCCATTTAAAATGTATTTTGTTTTTATATGTGTGAATGTGCATCTGTGTGGAGATACAAATATGTGTGTGCAGTTGCCCATGAAAGCCAGAAGAGGGTGTCAGATCCCCTTGAGTGGGTTGTGAGTCACTCAGGGTCCGTTCTGGGAACTGAACTCAGGTCTCTTCAGGAGCAGTACACTCAATTGCTGAGCCATCTCTTCAGCCCCTAGCATCTCCATTTCAAAGCAGTCTTTTATACGATCATGATGCAAACAACAGCATATAGCATAAATACACTAAAACACTGTTTACATGGTAACTATCTTTTAATGATGTTTAATTGTTATTACTCTCCTCTTTACATATACACCCACACATTTTTAAAAAAATGTTGAGGCATCATTTTAATTTTAGCAAAGATAATTCAATCACTCTTTGGCATTGGTAAACTGGAATTGATAGCACAAACTATAATTCTCAATATTCTAGACATGAAGGCAAGAAGATCAAGATCTAAAGTCCTGCCTAGGTTACAGAATATTATTCTGTTGAAAGGTGAAGAGAGAGTAGAAGATGGGAAGGAAATGAAGAAGGAAAAGCTAAGGGAATTTCGTGTGAAAACACAGATGAGCAAAGCTTTGTGAGGCGTTACTGGTATCTTTTGGAATGAGGACCAGAGAGTAAGAACCTAGGAAAGGGAGAAGTAAAAATATGCCCTTCTGGTAGTATTTTCATTATAGACAAGCCACAACATTATGAAGCAGCCATTTCATACTTTCTTCCCCAGTTTTGTTGTGTGTGTGTGTGCGCGCGCCCGAGTACACAGAAGCACGTGTGCATATGTGGGTATCCTGGCCTGGATGAATGTGGAAGTGGGCATCAGGGTGTCTTCTTCAATCACTCCTCTGCCTCACTGTTATTTATAATCTACCACTTATATTTCCACCAGGCTGGCTGGAAATAGAGCTTTCGGGTTCCACTTGTCTCTTCCCTCCAGCATGAGGCATGGCTATAGCTAGCTTTTTATGTGTATTTGGGATCTTAACCCAGGGCCTCATGCTTACACAGCAAACACTTCCAATGAGCCATCTTCCAGCCCCGCATGCTGCTTTTTGCTGTTTTAAATACCGTAATAATTCTGGAAGAGTGTGGCATAAATACATCAGAGCTGAGCCCGTGCTCTGACAGTACAAACTGTGATACAACCAAAGGACAAAAATACACCTGTGATCACAGCAAAGTTAAAAATTTCTGTTTCTAAAAAGGCAAGGTCGGCCTGGACTACACAGCCTAACTCAGAAAGCTCTGTCTGATGCCTCTGGCACCTGAGTATTAAAGGCATACACACCACATCAAGCTCCAGATTTCATTCTTTTAGTTCTACTTTAGCCAAGAAACAGGTGATACTCGATTGTAATACCTCTAATTTCTAGTCACCAAATTGGGGATTTCATTTCATTATAACATTTATACATTAACATTATAACATTTATGACCAACATTTCAAGCAAAAGCCTTAATACCGTCAAAAGCACACACACATTTTCTAAAGTTGATCAGAGAGATCAGAGCTCTATCATTCATATTTACTTCCATCTCGAGACTTCCTTCCCATAAAGAACCAGAGCCTTAAGAGAAATACTAAAGTAACTCCTAGAGATGATAGATATTTACCTGGTCCCTGTTGTTGATGTTTGAATAAGGTAGCTGGCCAGTCATCAGTTCATACAGAACAATCCCAAATGCATACACATCTGACTGAAAGCTATATGGGTTTTTATCTTGCATTCTGATCACTTCTGGTGCCTGTTAAAATATAAAAGAAAAAATTCTAGTTTAACTTTAGCTGAATAAAGACTGAAATACAAATGATAATCCACAAAGTAACATCTTATTTAAAGAATTCATTGACTATGTAATTCTTCTACTAATGGTCAAAGAAATAAATCCAACTGAGATGAAGGGGAAAACTCCTGTTTTATAAATTCTGAAAGAGTTGGTTTGAGCTGAGATTTCATGATGCATTACTAAGGTTTTATAATTTTATCAGCAACCTTCTTTCTGAATGAACATCATCACTGCAATGTGACCATTTCTCAAGACTATCCTACCAGGATGAGTCTCCACTTCCTAGTCTTGATTGGCAAAGAAATACTAGACTTGCACTTATAAAAAAAGCTTGGGAGTAGGAAAGGGAATTAAGTTTTGTCACTGGTATAAATGATTTTCCTCAACTCAGGGAATGTTAGAAAATAATGGTAGAATTTAGAGGCTGAGAAATTCAAATATCCTTCCAAGTTACACCATAAATGTGTAGTATAAAAATACTTTATTAACAAAATAAGATATAACAGGTTGACTCATTAAATTTTTAGTTGCTGCTTCTAGGGCAAACGAAGATCAAATCATATCTACCAAATTCTCACATAATTTAGTCACTTTGCTGTATAACTCAGTTTCTTCTTTCTGTGTAATACAATGACTGACTGGTGAAGAACTGGGGCTTCTTCCTTCGCTTTGCATCTCTTACACTGTGTTGTCAGAAAGGAACTGAAGAAGAGGCAAAGGGTATTAGTGAAACTTGGCAAATTTAGCAGAAAGACAATGTTCTTGTTCTTGGCAAGGAAGTATCTCCCTGAGGAATAACAGGACTCAACTATAGCTGCATGTCAGAATTGCCTGTGCAGTCTACTCAGTGCTAACTTCACTCCAGTCTGACCCAGAACATCTGGATCTACAAGTGGGACCCATACATTGCTATGCAGAGTTCTACACATGATTCTGCTGTCCGCCCAAAGTTAAGAAACATTTAATGGAAGATCTGTGGGAAACCTAAGAGATTAAAGGACAACAGTGGAGGAGAATGTCTTCTCCACTTGTTTTGTTATGAATATTGTTGACAGGTGCTATTTTAGTGATATGGTGTAAAACAAACCACATACAACTGTGATAAGATGAACAAGTAATTTTTTTGGAGGTGACAGAATTTAGATCAGTTGAAGAATTGTGTTTTAAACTTTAGTTTGCTTTTACTGCTGATAAATGGCTAGACAAACAGTTGTATGCCATCTCCTTAAATAAAATGTGTGACAGATCTTCAATTTGCTAATTTATTAAAATTTTCACATAAATTTATTTCTCTTCTAAGATATAAATGAAAGTAGAAAAGACTATTGTAAATAATTCAGAGGTCCACATAACCTGGTTTATGATCAAATTATTTTTTCAAGTTATAAATATTCTACACCCTCAAGAACTTGACAGGGTCTCACTATGTAGCTCTGGCTGTCTTGGAACTCGCAGAGGTCCACCTGCCTCTGCCTCTGGTATTAAAGGCATGTGATATCACAACTAACCAATTTATTTCAATTTTTATGTGTATGGGTGTTTTGCCTGCATATATGTCTGTGCACTATGGAGGTCAGAAGAAGGCTTCAGACTCTTTGGAACTGGAGTTTACAGACACTTGAGAGTTGTCATGGGTGCTGGGAATTAAACACAAGTCTTTGGAAACAGCAGCCAGAGCTCTTAACAACTGAGCAATCTCTACAGTTCCCCATATTCTTTTCTGAAGGCAGTTATTAACCTGAAAGATTTGTTCAACAATGAAGTGCATTGTTGGCTGGCTACTCTACTCTTAAAAAACTCCAGCATGATTGAATAAAAGATTAACTCATTGATCCAGGGTATCAACAAAAAAGTAATCAGAAGAAAATATAAAATATCTTGTCTAATACTCTACTAACTATACAAACCAAGGCATTTGAAAAAGAACAAACCAAGAGACGTTCTGTAATTTCAGAACCAAAAAGACTCCCCCCCCCCAGCTCCTTGGGACACACTGCAATCTTTCTTAGAATCATATGCCTAAAAGATTCCTGAAAGCGAGATTACAACCAATTAGTCTCTTCTAATTAGTTAAAACAGTTAAATGTATAATCAAAGGATTTTAAAAAGAAACTTAAAACTGTCATATAGAATCTAAGAAAGGGTCTTGTCATCCTCTGGTCTGACCTAACATTTCAGATGAAGGGACTCAAAGGAAGTTAATGGCCAGAGGGCAGCTCTCCCGCCCACCTCTGAAGGGCCGCTTCTTCTCTCCCACTTTGCCACTGGTACTAACTTCATCCCAGAAATCATACTCAGTCTATCCGTACTATTTGGAGAATCTGCTTCTTGGAGACTGCTACATATTATTCTGGGCATTTAGACAAACATGGGTTTGAAAGCCCTTCTAACTTCTCTGTTTCTAGCAGGGTGACCCGACAGTGTTAGGGAAAATTAATTTAATGATTAAAATGGCACAAAGATGCTTAGAACACCTGTAGTCAGCTCAGAGCTGAGATTTTTTTTTTCTTTTTTTTTCTTTTTTTTTGGTTTTTTTGAGATAGGGTTTCTCTGTGTAGCCCTGGCTATCCTGGAACTCACTCTGTAGACCAGGCTGGCCTTGAACTCAGAAATCCGCCTGCCTCTGCCTCCCAAGTTCTGGGATTAAAGGTGTGCGCCACCACTGCCCAGCCAGAGCTGAGATTTCAAAATCTGTTGGACTCAGGATTGTTTTTACTCAAATATAATTGAAGATCATACAGTGTTTGTCTATATGGACAACCTCTGTGAATATTTAAGACATTAAAACTCAACTGACTATTAAATTACTTACTAATGCATTTAAATATTAAACAGACAGATATTAGCAGAGAATGCCTACTCTTCATACAACATCGGTGACAACAGAGCTATAGCCCTCTCTACTCTGACCTAACAGCAACAGCTTGGAATCTTGTATGCAGTGTGTCACTCTGAAGGACAGGAAGATCTATGGGCCCTCTGAAAGGTCACATGGAACCACTGTGGGTTCACAGCAGGATTCCTAGAAATAACTCTTCAACAGCCTGCTGCAGAAACTGGTTTTGCAAATCTTTTAGACTCTCTTCTACAAAGCAGAAAGGAGACAGACCTGTGCAGAGAGCACAGGACGGCTAAAAATATCCTCTTTTCTTTTGTCTTTTCTCTTCCAATTGGCCCATAATTATGAAGTTTGTTTTAGTGTGAAGAAGTCTATTTCCAATTTTGGCTCAAATAAAAGTGTGAGAGAGCCTTTCTGTTATGAATAGTGTGTTCTCTTCCTCCACCACCCGCCCCACCCTCTCTCAGAACAGCTTTCTTAAGATGTTCCTTTGGTTGCAAACATAAAAAAAAAAAAAAAAAAAAGGAGGATAGAAAAACCATTTCAATTGAACATTATTTTGTTTTGTTTTTAGACAGGGTCTCACCCAACTCTGGCTGGTCTTGATCACAGAGGTACACCTGCCTCTATCTTCTGAGTGTTGGGACTAAAGTGTACCACCAAACCCAGCAAACAAAGTATTTTAAACAATTTTTAATAACACTTAAACAATTTATAATATAAATTTTGTTTAAATATACTGAAACTGGTTTTGCAATAATTTTTTTAAAGACAAGAAAAAATTTACACAAAAAATAAGAGACAAGGTCTCACTTTGTAGCTTTGGCTGTTCTGGAACTATGTAGGCTAGGCTGGCTTTGAACTAACAGACATCTACCTGCTTCTGCCTTCTAAGTGCTGGGATTAAAGGCATGTGCCTGGCTTACAATGTTATTCCTGTGAATAGAGGGAATTGTAAATACTGCTGTTAAGGCCGTCAGTGACTTTGTAGTAAGCAGTCACTAGTTTAGGATTGAAGAATGTGATCAACTGAGAAATATCCTCAATTCTTACCATCCACAAAATAGATCCAGACAACTGTTCAAACTGATGGGACCCACTCCACCGAGATTTCACTGTGGCTAGACCAAAGTCACCTATTTTTACTGTGAGGTCTTCATGAAGAAATATATCTGAGGTGCAGTAAATAAAGGAAAAAAAACAGATCTCATTTTCCTACTAGAAAAAGCATTTTGAAGATTTCAGGTTAAAAGAGCTACTTTCTATAGCTCTATAGTAATATGTTCTTGTCAAAATATAATGATTCATATGCCCTCTGAAAGTCAACAAATATGTTTTAAACAAGAATTCGTTCTATTTAGCTTAAATGACCTACTTTTAAGATGTCCCAGGCCTGAAATATGTGAGCATAAAGTTAAGACACCTTCCTAAGCCTATGGGAGATCTGGGGACTTTCTAATTTGATTTGGCCCAGATATACTTTAACTCTGGGGGGAAGCTATATAGACTCTTTATTAGAATACAATGATATCAGAAAGGAGCTTTGTGGACTGAGAGACAAAAAGAAAAATGGTTTTTTTTCATGTCACTGTTAAATAATTTTGAACCTTCAGTTTCAAATCTTATCTACTACTGAGCCAGATCAGATGAATAAAAGCGGTTGTCACAGAATACCCACTTTATAGGGCACATAAAATACAAGCAAGCAAGACAAAAAGCCCACTACGATAAAGACTTCTGACAGACTTTCCTACAGTGCCCAGTCATTCAGAAACCCAACCATGCTGTATCCTGCTCTATTATACTCTCATGCAAATTGGTTCATTTTCTTTATAGCATATGAATCTTAGCACAACACTAGTTTTACATAAGATGAAGACAAAATGTGGAGGAAAAAGTCAGGGTGCTTTCAGACTTCGCAGACCAATTTCAGGAAGGATACTATTACTCTTGAGGTCTCTGTGGATGATTGACTTGGCGTGTAAGTAACTGAAAAACAAAACATTTTAACCTGAGTAAGACTGAGTAAGACTTCGGCCTCAAAATCTACAGAGCATAGTTAGTGGTGTACAGACATATTCAGAATAGTGACACAACTGAAATTGATATATTGTGATAACCTCTTTACATAATAATTGACGGTAATTTTAGGATTATAGAAACACATTACTATTATATACAGCCTCTGCTTTCTCTTTTACTAGCTACAATACAAACCTTTCACTCAGTCAAGCCTGTTTATCCATGTTCTTGAAATACACCTTGACACTTAAATCCTACATCTTTCAATGTTCCCCTGCTGAATCGGTCCCCAAATCAGCTTCCAGTCTACTTTCCACCTATTCATACGCTAAATGAACAAATAGTCTTCTTTTCTCACAAGAAACCCAACGGAAAGTAATCATTCCTTTCCCAATTATAGAGTAATTTAATGCAATAGTTTGATCCTTGTTTGCTTTGTTTCTCATGTGTCCATGCTTGCTTTCCATTTAGAATGCAAACTCCCTTAGACTATGAAAGTTTGGTAAAGACAATTTATAAGACTGTATCAAGGCATAATATATTCTTAAAACTTGTTAGTATTAGTGAGGAAGAAATTTTCTCATAATGACATATTACTATTACTATGATGATAATGTTGTTGATATCTTTTTTGAGATATGGTCTCACGAGATAGCTCTGGATGTCCTGGAACTCACTGCATAGACCAGGCTGGCCTTGAACTCACAGAGATCTGCCTGCCTCTGTCTCCTGAGTGCTGGGACTAAAGGTGTGTACCAGCATACTTGCCAGCATTTCACGTATATGTAGTTATCCTAAATTATCTTTAAAAACTACTTTAGTTTTAGACTTTATTTATATTTATTTCCAATGCATGGGACAGGGCCTAGCAGGTGTGAAGTAT
This sequence comes from Grammomys surdaster, assembly GCF_004785775.1. Taxonomy (NCBI): domain Eukaryota; kingdom Metazoa; phylum Chordata; class Mammalia; order Rodentia; family Muridae; genus Grammomys; species Grammomys surdaster. The sequence continues at coordinate 6,757,523 of NW_021604631.1, forward strand.
TCAATACATGGCTGCCAAATCAACTATAGTAAGTGCAAGTTATCAGTCTTATTACTGGAGAAAACAGATATAAAGAACTTTGGAAATCTAACAGTGACCACATTGAATTCTGACTTAAAATCAGGATATAAAATCAAAGTCATTTCATGAGCACTATTAAAACTAGAGATTTATAAATAGTCCAGACTGTTCACACCTTCCTATCACACATCTTCATCAAGATCTGCAACTATTTTTTTATTTGAACAAAAATTTCATTTTAAATCACTGTATTCAGAGTAACCCCTTTCATCCATCATTCTTCATGCTATTTCCTTCACAACACTGACTACAATCTAAATGATCTTGTCATGGCTCTCAGAGCTGGGCTTCCACTCCATCATTAACGGCAAAAGAAAATCAGAGATCACTTATAAGTCTCATCTGCTTTAAATCTTTTAAAGATTTATTGTATTTCTCATTTATGTGTATGGCTGTGTTTCCGTCTACCAGCCACACATGTGCAGATGCCCGTGAAGGCTAAAAGAGGGTGCTGGAGGAAACTGACTCCTGGAACTACAGTTACCAGCTGCCCAATGTGGGTTTTGGGAACTGAACCTGGGTCCTCGGGAGGAGCAGCAAAGCAGAAATCTGATTGCAAGAAACACAGCGAGAATAAAGTAGGTAAAATTTAACTGAAGGGTTGAAGTGAGAAAATTTAGGGTCAGGAACTTGATAGATATCGATCAAGAGACATCTAATTACTAACTAGTGACATATTGGTTAGTAAAAGCTAGGGCAAACGCAGCAGAACTCAATGTTGCTTGTGCATGGTGAAAGGAGAGTTATCTATCCATAGTTCTCCTCTGACTGCTACACAGCCATGAAGTACAAACACCTACCAAAAATGAATACATGTGCTGAAAAGTTAAAAAGGAGTTTCTTCAGTTTTGCAATTAAAATATACCTTTAGACTGAGGTAACTACTGAAAATGTTTTCTTTCAGTATGGATTAGTTTTGTCTTTACTAGAATTTAAAGAGATACTTATTTTTGCTCAGCCTACAGAGTTTGAAATCCACACGGTACTGCACATGTAGTATGGATATACATTGAAGGGTTGGAATATGGGCTCTCTTGGGCTTCAGCAGTTCCGTATAAGCCTTTGTTGTTGATTCCTGTTGTTATTCTTTCGGGTATTTAGGGCAGGATTAGATCTGCTAACACGTTTAGTTTACCATTAGAATAAATTATCATGGTTTCCCCAAATCTTACCAGTAAGGCAAAAGAGTTTTGGCTGACTGTCATCCTTGCTGAGACTTGTGCATTGCAGGTTTGGAAAATGGGCATTTTGATGGGATGGGTTTGGAAAATGGGCATTTTGATGGGATGGGTT
>NW_021604631.1:6758906-6799886 GCF_004785775.1 Grammomys surdaster
TTTTGATGGGATGGGTTTGGAAAATGGGCATTTTGATGGGATGGGTTGCTAGCTCCCATCATAGTCTGAAGATACCATTCCCTGGTGTGTAGCTGTGAAATGTTTGCATGTACTTACTGGCCTTGCATATAACACCTTTAAGAAAGTGTTTTGAACCCATACTTCTTCCATCCTTTTTCTGTGACGGGCTCTCACTACAATGCTGACATAGCACTCAAATTCTTGATCCTCTTTCCTTGGCCTCTGAAGGGCAGGGATTATAAATGCCACCACATCCAGTTTCTGTGGCACATTGAATGGTATGTTGTGTTGGTTTTTTTTATTATTCTATAGGTGTTTTGCATGCATGTATATTATTATTATATAGGCATTTTGCTTGCATGTATTATATTATTATAGTATAGGTGTTTCATATGCATTTATTGTATTATTACTATATAGGTATTTTGCCTGCATGTATTATATTATTATTATTAATTATTATTATAATATAGGTGTTTTGCCTGCACATCACATGTATGCCTGGTGTCTGAGAAGTCCAGAAAAAGGTTTCAGATACACTGGACTAGAGTTAAGATAGTCATGGGCGTTTGGAATTAACTTGGGACCTCTGGAAGAGCATCTGGTGCTCTTAAGTGTGGAATCATCTCTCTAGTCCCTATGCTGTATTATTGACTTTAACAGTTCTTCATATGCCTTGAAGACTTTTTATCAGATATGTTTGCAAACATTTTCTTCAAGACTGTAACTTGTCCTTTCATTTTCTTTTGTTCATCTATCTTTGCCTGTGATCCTGGGGTCTGAACCCAGGTCTTACACAGGCTAGGTAGTACATGTCCCCAGACAAATTTTTATTTTCTTAACAGTGTCTGGATGAAAACTAATGTTGAATTTTGATGTACTTCAAGCCATTTCTTTTCTTTCTTTCCCTTACCTTGTGTGTTCTAAGAAATTGATGCCTATTTTTATACTACAAGGATTTTCTCCTTTGCTATTGAAAATAGTAGATTTTTGTTTTTAATCCATTTCAAATGTTTGTTTTGTGGCAACTAACAGTTAATGGTTTAGTTTTTCTATATGAATATCAAGCTGTTACAGCAACATTTGTTGAAGAACTGTCTTCATGAATTACATTAGCACCTTGCTTAAAGAAAATCAAATGAGGAAAATATGTAAATTAGAGCTATATCTAAGCTACATCTTTTCTTCCACAATGATTTATATGAGTATAGTTATACAAATACCACACTCTCTTGATTACTATGGTCTCATAGTAAAATTAAAATCTTCAACTAAACTCCAACTTTGCTATTTTTCCTACAAAATTGTCTCTTTATTTTCTTCTTCTTCTTCTTTTTTCTCTCTTCTTTTCCTTTTAAAATTCCTGCCTGAGATAGGGAATCTGGTAGCCCAGGCTGACCTCGAACTCCTGACACTCCTGACTTTACCTCTGAAGGACTGTGATTATAGGTGTGTACTACCACACCTGGCTTCAAATGTCAGGGACTATAAGTAGTTAGCCACTGTACTTCCATATCAATGGTCACATTAGTATGCCAATTTCTAAACTTCTATCTGCTCATACTGTGACTGGCATCATGCTGCAGCTGGAGAGCAACTTGGGAAGAATTAAGAACTTAGTGCTACTGGGTCTTCTAATACACCAATAGGATAATTTTGTATCTCTTCCATTTCCTAGTTGAGACAAACAATAGAGAGAGTAGTAAATGTCCCTTTAGAAAATACTTTACTCATTTCTAAGAAATAGAAAACTGGCCTCAGCAAAATAAATGGATATGTATATAAATGTAGAATTTTATAATATTGGTGGGAAAGCAAAAGGTGTACTATTCTTTCACTTTTGTAATCTTTATCAAACACCCACAAACTGAAACATAGCCAGAGACATACTACTTATTATTAAAAAAAAAAAAAGGTAAAATTGAGGAAAAGACGGTCTTTTCAACAAATGCTGCCAGAACAACTGGATATCCACATAGGGAGAAAGACAAGAGCCTCAGCTGCCACCTCAGACACAGTCATCTGAAGTGGCCCAAGACTGAAATGTAAACAGAACAACGATACATTTTTATAAGAAAATGGAGAACTACCACTACCTTTGCACACGTGAGATACTTTGATGTTTTCAGAATATTTTTATATAGTCTGGTTGCATAATCTGGTGTGATTCTTGGTGAGGCAGGTGAAGGGGCAATAATTCTATCCCTGCAGGGTGAAGAGTGTAAGTGAAATGAGCAAGGAGACATGGGAAGAGGAGTGGGTCTGAGCATCCAGACTTGGGCTTAAACTCCACCTGTGTTACTCACCTAAGGAACTTTTTACAATCTAACATTTGACCACTAAACTGTAATATGGAGATGATATTTATTTTGATGTATTCTTAAAAATTACTTTATATGTTTAATAAAAAACCACTATGTGCTAACCAAAAACTGTTCTGGTTTTGGTCTTGGAGATAAAGTAAGATACTTAGCACTGTAGTGAAGAAAACAGAAAACAAAAAAGACAAATCAGTAAGACATACAGTATACTGTTAACTGTATCAGGTGGGAACCTGACAGGGAAGGATGAGCTGGTCCAGGATTGTCATTTTAGGTTAAATAGGACCTTTTCATAGGCTATTCCGAGGAAAGACTTCAGGGAGGTAAGATAGTGTATACTGTTAAGGATAAGACTATACCAAGGACAATGAGACAGGTCAGAGCCCTGTGGCAGATGCATGACTTCCATATACACAGAACAGCACGTCGACATAGAGCTGACTGGAGGGAAAGCACAGATGATCTGAGCGGTAACAAGCGTTGGGGAAGGGGAACAGAGAGTAGGTGTGGTGATGGAGGCTCACTGTATAATGTCTGAGATAAGCAGCTGAGGGTAGAGCATTGCTGAAGAAGAGGCTGGAGGAAAGGTCAGCGGTTTTAGACCTAGTACACATGAGATCCCATTAGACAGTCAAGTGGACATGTTGAGCAGACAGTTTGATAGGAGCTGTAAATACAAATAAAATGAAGTAGCTGGAGGTTGGCACAGAACTGATTTTAAAGTGATTTTTTCATACACCATGAAACTGACTGAGGTCCCAGAGGGATGACAACCAGCTGAGGAACAGCTAATTGGACAATCAGAAATATATGCTTTGATGTACATTTCTTCAAACTTTATACGCTTGTGAATTATTTGTAGAGCATGTTAAAATGTAGATTAAGTTCAGATGATATAAGGTAGTATCTAAAATTCAGTACTTCTAAAGGTTCCCAGCTAGATGCTATTCAGACCAAAGTTTGACTAACAAGAGATTAAAAATACGATTAAGTAGAGGACAAAGAGAATTTAACCACTGCATCTAGCAGCATGGAAGTCTAAGGAACTCTCTCCCTTTTCTTTTTTAAAAGGCAGGGTCGAGTTCTGTGGCCCAAGCTGGTGCATACCACTACTTCCTGTTCAACACATTTTTTTTAATAAAATGGTTAACAAGATCATTAGATGGTATTCTTAGAAAAAAGGTTTGGGGATCTCAGGACAGGAATAGCAGTGTCTAGGAAAGATTACAAGTAAATGAAGTGTGAACTACAAGAAGAGCTGCATCAAGGGCTGAGGTGGGTGAAAGCATTGCATTATTTGGAGAAGTAACATAGTCCAAGGCTCAAAGGACCGCACTGGGGCATGTTATATGACCTCTCTATACACACTGACTTACTGACTATTGAGAATAAGTGAGGAAGCACATATAAAATATACAGAACAATGATACACTGTAAGTGCATACATGTAGCAGTGTATATAATGGCTAATACATAAATACTATATTGAAACACCACAAAAATATATGGCATCAAAAAAAAAATAAGGAGCCACTGAGTAAATATGCAGCAGAGCTGTGATCAGAATACACAACTGATTAACCAGTAATGGTGTACAAAGAGTAAAAGGGAAGGCAAATCCTAATTCCATAGTTACAAGACAGTAAGAAAGCCATTATGTACAGCAGTAACATACACGATTGTGAAGGACACACAACATACATTAAGCCATCAGGTGCAGTTACCTAGATGGTAAGTTACTGGCATTTGTGTTTACAGTTTTTCAAATGGTTTTCTATTACTTTGTAGTGAGTTTACTTTGAAATTAAGACATATCATCCCAAAAGATAGTGTATAAACCACTCATATTCCTACCCTAACAAATACTGCTCAGAGTTTTACACGTTAGCTCCTGCAGTTTTTAAACTTTATACTAATTCTGGAGAAGACCACTAGTAAACCTGCTGATTCCTGTTTTCATATTCATATATACAACACTTTTATAAATGCAAAGATGGGTCAGGTATGTTGTATTACATGCCTTTAAGCCCAGCACTAATGGGGCAGAGACAAAAACTAATGGTTTTGAGGCAAGTTACCATATATTCCAAGCTGGTTTGGACTCAACTTCCTGTCTGCAGCTCCCACGTGATTGATAGGGGTTACAGACTGTATGTGCCACCACAAGCAGCAGAACAGAATTCTGCATAATAGTTATTTGCGGAAGACAACTCAAATGAATTCTAGCAAACTATATGATTCCTTGTGAATTTTAAATCAACATTTAAAGGTTAAAATATTTGAAAGGAATACCATTTCCTACGCTATAAGTATAAACATCTAAACAACATTTTTAAATTCAATGGTAATGACTTTTAGGTAGAACATTGCTTTGGCTGGCCTGGAACATGCTGTGTAGACTAGATGATCTTCTTACCTGACTCCCAAGTATTGGGGTCATAGGCATATGCCACCATGCCTGGGAACAAAGTTTTTAGAAACAACACTGTTTAATGAAAAAGTTTTTTATTTGTTTGTTTTTTGGAGACAGAATTTCTCTGTGTAGTACTAGATGTCCTAGAACTCCCTCTGTAGAGCAGGCTGGCCTCAAATTCAGGGATCCACCTGTCTCTGCCTCCCAAGCGCTGGGATTAAAGTGTGTGCCAACACACTGAGCAGTCTTTTTAACCTCACAAAGGAAACTAATACACTTGGCTCTTGGTGAGAGTGGCAATCTCTTCTTTCACTAGATCCGTTTCTTCCAGTGCACACCACCTCGGTGTGTTTTCAGCTTTCATTGCTATCAGACTTCTCTAATGCTTGATGGTTCAGAGACATTATGTCTTACTCAGACCAAGTGAGGTCAGTGTATTGTTTGTGAACTATACAGTGACACACTCCAGAATCCCTGCACTCTCTTCCTCCTGGTCTGGTAAGATTCTCTAGTGAAGACTCCTAAGACTGTCTTGTAGGAAAAGTCAGGATTGGCTGCTAGCCTCTGAGAATCAAAAGGTGACTGGGTTAGATTTATCTCAGTGGCACAATACTTGTTCTAGGGATCAGCCCTAGATCTAATCCCTAACACTGCACCCTCCCATCCCAAAAAGCTGGGAGATAGGCGGCACTGCTGAGCATTATTTGATAAGTACAGCTGCCTAATCCCATTGTTTTGGTAAGATGTCCAAATCCTAGACTGCAGAATTCCCCAGCCAGAGATACTCATTTCCCACTTTCCAGAGAACTTCCAGTCTTTCTGCCAATTGCTTAGAGGCACTTGCTAGGAGAGAGATTAACAGAGTAGCTTCCCCTACCACAGGGACTGTCAATTTCTGAAGCTTATCTCTGCATAGACTCTTGAAAGTTGTGTTGAAAACATGATGGTTTTCATTTTTCCTTTGGCAACTAATAATTTCGTTTTTTGGTTTTACTAAAGTCTATCAGCAGTTTTGCACCTGCTTTCCAACTTCAAAATGTTGCTACTGTCTTCTTCCTATCATCCCGATTGGTTTAGTCTTTATAAAAATATTTCTTTATTGAAGTTTTAATGGGGTTGAAAGACAGAGGGGAAAAAATTTGTCACTTTAATTCCAAACCTACTTAGTCAATTCAATACAGAGTTTTCAACTGTCAAGGACTTTAGAAACGAGAATATATTGGCACAAGGCAGATACAAATTACCATCTCAACTGGAAGGACAAAGGGGGAAAAAAAAAACAGGAAAGGCATTATGCTATCCTTCATTAGTTTTAAATTGATAATAAAAAGTAAACTCTCTTAGAGGGCTTAAAATTTAATACTGCTTTCTCAGCTACAAAAATCTAGGACAAGTCTGATAGAGTGATGTTATACATGCATCAGCAGGTAAGCAGTGTTATAGAGTTGGCTATAAAGGTACATTGGCAGTCCCAAACTGTAAATAATGGGAAAGTAGCACCTATTTCTTGATAACTCTGGAGTTACTGATTTTCATAGGTTCCTTCCTATGGTCACACCTGTTTTAACTAACCCTGTCATTCCACTACCTTTTCTTCTCAAGATCATTATAAATAGTAGTTTTTATTGTCTGTTCACATCAGAAGATCTTTTCTGTTATCTCTCTCTTTTAAACAATTTTTTAAAAACATTTCTGAATTTTGTTCCAAGCAGAATTTGAATTTTCTTTCTGGACAGTAAACAATACACAGTTTTGTATAATCATGGATGTATGTCTTGTCTGTCTGATTGCCTTTCTTGCTTTTCTTCATTTTACTGATAGATACTGAATATCCACCATAGCCCAGGGCCTAGTCCCAGGAATAGCCATAATTCAATGAACAAAACAAAGCCCCTTCTCTTACCCAGTTTGTATCTAGTGGAAGCAACAGAGAATTTTAAAAGTCTGTTAGAATTAGCATATAGAAAGGGATAAAGTGAGTGAGGGACATGATCGTTATATACAGTGATCAGTGAGACAATCTTAAATAAAAGTATTTGTGGTAGCAGTATTCCAAAGAAAAAGGGCAGCTACAGAGCTGCTGAAGGAGAGTGCCAGCCTACTGCAGAAGTGTTAGAGATCACTGGGGAAAAGGAATATGCTTTGCTTTCTGCCAGAGATTTTTCTTCTTAAGATTTTAATACACTCGTTTAGATTTGAGTACATTAAAATTCTAGCTTTGTTGAAAGGCTGAGATTATTTTGTTAGTAGATAATACTTTGCCTCCATTGCGCTAGTGCATGTGTGCTGAGTGTGTGAATGTGTGTGTGTTGGTTTGAATAAGAATGTCCTCATAGACTCATACACTTGAATGCTAATACGGAGTGGCACTATTTAAAACGATTAGAAGAATTAGGGTTGGCCTTGTCAAAATGGGTGTGGCCTTTTTAGCAGTGTATCACCTGGGCTGAACTTTGATGTTTCAAAAGCCCAAGCCAGGCTTTTCTGCCTACAGATCAGAGTGTAGTTCTCAACTATTTCTCCAGTGCCCTGTCCTAATGCTAATGGACTAGACCTCTGGAATTGTAGGCAAGCCCGAAAGTCAATGATTTCTTTGGTAAGAGTTGTCTTGGTTATGGTGTCTCTTCACAGCAACAGAACAGCATTTTGGTGGAATAAAGGCTTGCAAGTTATTGCCTAGTTTAGAATGAAGTAAGGTGATATGTTTATTCCTTTCTTTCCTGTACCTGATCTTGAGACAAGAGTTGTTAGGACAGGCATTCATTTTTACCCCTCATTCCAATTTGAGAATGCCAAGGTAGCATAAGAGGTGTTAAGACAACTTTGCTAATTATGTGACCTAACATGTTACTACACGAAACGCCTGGTTCCTTACCAGTGGAAGGGAAATTAAAATATCTACTTCATACCATTCTAAAGATTAAATGATATAGTAATCCATTCACACAGAAGAATTAAGATATTCTTTTAAACTAGTCATAGAAGTTTCAAATTTACATTTTATTGTTTTTCAGTTAAGTCCCTTTTTATTTTTATTTTTTGAAACAGAGTCTATTTAGTTCTAAAGCTCACAGAGATCTGCCTGCCTCTGCCTGCTGATTGCTGGGACTAAAGGTGTACACCACCACACCTAGCCCTGGTTCATTTTAACCCGTATAAAGCATAAAAAACGTATCTCTTAGGTTACGAAGTAAAATTCAGTAGATATAGCTGTTACAACTTGAAGTTCTCAACAAGGATTAAGATATAGATATTCATTTAAAACTTTATTAACTGGCCATCTTATGGTAGAAAATGTAGGCATGTAAGAGAAAATGATTTAAAGGCAACAAATAATAGTCACATATTTCCTATTAACTATTAATGGCGTTTTTTGTGGTAGAAGTTTTTTTTTTTTTTTGAGGGTTCCTGTTTTTCTGTACTTCCACTATTCACATAAATCACTGAGTGTTAACCATCATTTGCAAAACTTCTCATCAGATACCTTACTTCTTGTATACTTTAAAAGCTGAACTAGAGAACTAACAGTTTCAATATTCAAGTGTTATCTAGTAGTTAGTTCTTTGCATAGAAACTTAATATGCAACCCATAAGAGGCCATCATTAGGACCTTTAAAGCATCCTTAAGTGGATTCAAAGTCACATGTGAAGGTCTAAGAGCACTGAACTCACTCCATGCCCTGCGCAGTCTGTCGTGCAATGTCTATAAGTTTGATCATCTCGAATTTGGTCTCAATGATGTGGAGGTGGTGATATAAGCTGGAGCCCTCACACCACTGTGTGACAATAGCCAGCTGCGGCTTTGTAGAATAGCCCATGAAAAGGAGGATGTTCACATGTCGAGTTTTCCTGCCAAAAAGAAATGTGACAATGAGTATCAAACAATTCTTTAAAGACTGCCAAGTCAATACGATGCTTTCAGGAAAAAGTACCAGCAACAAAGCAAGGCTGACCTGTAACTATTGAGTCTAACTTCCAACTCCATTCAGAAATACAGAAATATATTGAGGAAGCAGAGGTTGCTTTCATTTGTTTAAGTTGTTCCAAACTTATTAGGAAGTTTTCTATGTGGAAGTAAAACCATTTTCCTCTAACCTCTACAACTAGCTTCCTCGTTCTATTCTTTACAATATCAGAGTAACTATGTACCCTCTTGAATACAACAGCCTTCTCTGGACTAAAATCTCAGTTTTGTTGAACATTTCCCTTGTATATAAAATTGTAACTACAGAATCCTCCCTGTATAAGTTTTCTTTTTTTCTTTCTTTTATTTTTTTAAATTTTATTTATTTATTCTATGTATATGAGTACACTGTTGCTGTCTTCAGACACACCAGAAGAGGGCATCAGATCCCACTATAGATGGTTGTGAGCCACCATGTGGTTGCTGGGAATTGAACTCAGGACCTCTGGAAGAGCAGTCAGTGCTCTTAACCTCTGAGCCATCTCTCCAGCCCCAAGTTTTTTGTTTTGTTTTTGTTTGTTTTTTGTTTGTTTGTTTGTTTTTGTTTTTTTTCGAGACAGGGTTTCTCTGTGTAGCCCTGGCTGTCCCGGAACTCACTCTGTAGACGAGGCTAGTCTTGGACTCAGAAATCCGCCTGCCTCTGCCTCCCAAGTGCTGGGATTAAAGGCGTGCGCCACCACAGCCTGGCCTAAGTTTTCTTATCATGGATTTACTCTCATTTGTCAATGGTCCTCAAGTCCCAGGGCCTAGGACTAAATACAATTTTAAATGTGTTTAATACATTTAGAATTTTTAGAGTATTACTTTCCTAAAAGGAACTAGTATTATACACAATCAGACATTTTTAATTTCCATTAATTCAGTCTTGTCTTCTAGCTCCAGGACCAAACGACAGTACATATCAGGAGAATAATATAAACATAAACTCTAAGTAGGCACATTTTGTGTCTTTAAGTCAACCCACTTGGAAGCTGTGATCTCCGCTCACCTGAGTACTCCTACTTCATTTTTGAAGGCCTGTAACTGTTGAGGTGTGGGTGCTGTCACATTCAACATTTTCACTGCCACATCGCCTGAAAGAAAAGTGTTACTCCAAAATTTCAACTTGTAAAATATGAAACATTTATTCTTGGGTTTTTTGCTACTTGTCAGTTTTCAATACATATCATTACTAAACTGTAAATAAATTATATTTAACTACCTAGTAATAAACTACTTTTTTTCTTTTTAATACATACTGTGGGGTGCATATATCCTTCAATCCCACACAGAACAACTAACAATGACATTCCTATACTACTATTTGAAAATATTATCTAAAATACAGCGAACGTCCTCACCCTGGGGATACAGCTTAGGTACCTAAGTCCTCAGAATTCTCCTAATGATTTAACGTTGACTGAGGTGCTACTTACCAAGTAAGCGCTCAAACCATGAACAACAGAACAGGAGGTCCAATGCAACTTGGCTTAAAATAGAAACTTGCCAATTTTTTTTCAAAAGTTATGGCTTACTTATGTGAAATGGAAAATTATTAAACTTATAATCATAGTGTAAACACTTCTAGTGTTTTACACACATCTAGTGGATATGTAAACTGGTATAATTACTTGGCAGCACTGATGGGAGAATACATAAAATTGCAAGTATGCATATGGCATAGTACTAAAATTCTCTCCTAGGCATATAGCCAGTAAAAATATACACAGATGTTCTTTAAAAGACATATACTAAAAATATAAGCAGCAACATCATTCAGAATTGCATCAAGTGGTAAGTACCCAAATGCTTATTATCCCACAGATGGAAGGAATCACATTTCACTCACACAATGGAATAGTATTCAGAGGGCAAATGACACACAAACACACTCAACAACATCAATGGATCTTGAAATATTGGGAGAAAGATTGTACACTATATTCTTTTGAAGTCAGGATGTTAACTGTCTTTGCAAGGTGAGTATGAAGAGGGCATGTGGAGAGCTTCTAGAAGGCTAATGATAATATTACACTTACTAATCACAAATGTATTCATTCAGTTGCTGAGTTTCAATTACCTGAACACTTATAGACATTTTAATGAATTTTAACATGACCACTATAAATCTTGATTTTTCTTAACAACCAAAGTACTATAGCATTAATTTTATCAGATACCACATAACAGTGCTTAAATGTTTCAGGAAAACATAAAGGTTCCCCATAGGAGCTGGAGAGATGGCTTAGTTAAGAGAACTGGCTACTCTTCCAGGTCTTGATTTCAATTCTCAGCAACCACATGATGGAACACAACCATCTATAATGGGATCTGTTGCTGTCTTTTGTCATGCAGGCATGCATGGAAATAGAGCACTCATATTCATAAATAAGTCGTTAAAAAAATCTCCCTAGCTATGGTACTCAGAAATAACCTTAGTAAATATGTGTGTATATGTATGCATATATACATACTTATATATATACACAGTATAAAACTTATGAATGCATATGAAATAAACTTGAGAGATTCAGATAGTATTTTTTTACTGTTAAATGCATTATATATCTCTTTAATATAAGGCATTACACATGCTGTTTCAAACAACTCAATATATTAAAAACCTTTCCATATCAATGTAGTTCTGTTATGTAATTTTGATTCTTATATAACCATATATAGATGTGTTGATGTTCTAACTGACTCTTCTACTAGTAAGTACTTGAGTTATTTTCATTTTCTATTACTGCTATGCCTTTATTGAGTATACTTTCCCAAACATCGGCCTATTCATTGCTGTCCACTTACTTGCCTAGGCTGAGTGTACATACCACCAACCTTTCATATTTCCACAAAATGAACGGGATTATAATTACAATCTTCACATGATCAATTTAAAAAAAATCTGTGTTTAAGGAAAGTCATGACTTCTATCTTTTGAGTTTGTAATTCTTAGAAAAGTAGTGAGGCTAAGCACTTTTTACATTTACTTGTGATTTATAATACCCATAAAATCATCAAAAGGAATACTTCTAAAAGAAAAATGAACTTCCTTTGGGACTAATAGCTTGATGATCTCTGTCTTTCTGAATCATTACTGTAAAGTACTGACAGCAATCTTGGCTACTCTGAAGCCAGTTTTTATGGTCCACCAGTTTTGTTAGAAACCTTTGGAGGACTCCTGCACTTGATGAAAACAGTTTAACAATGCAAAGAGTGAATCTTTTGACTTCATATTTGTTTTTGAGACAACCTCTTGTCACTCAAATTGGCCTTGAACTTTCTCCATAGCTAATGATGCGCTTGAACTCCTAACCCTCATGCTGATACCTTCTAAGTGCTGATACCTCCTAAGTGCTGGGAATACAGGAGTGTGTATCATCATACCTACTGTTCCTCCCCAAGACATTTCTTTGTATAGCCCTGTTTGTACTATACTTTCTCTGTAGACCAGGCTGGCCTTGAACTCAGATCTACTTGCCTCTGTCTCTTGAGTGCTGGGGTTAAGGATATGTGCCATTACCCCCATATTTGGCTTTTTTTTTTTTAAATAAACATTTCTTAACATATCCCACTTGTGCCAATGGCACCATATTACATACATACCATGTCCCACTTGTGCCAATGGCACCGTATTACATACATACCATGCCACTTTCCCTTGTAGACAGTTCCAAACGACCCGGATCCAATTCTCTGTCCCACTGTAATCTGTCCATCAGGAATCTCCCAATCATCACTTGAGTCTCTTCTACCAAGTGTTTTCTCAAAAAATAAAGTGTAAAAGTCAGGACAAGGCAAACAAAGGAGAAAAACCTTAATGTTTCATGCTAAATATATTGACCTACCTGACAGAAAGTTAGGAACAGAGCAAGGTCTTCCAAAAAAAAAAAGAAGAAGAGGAAGAGGAGGAGGAAGAAGAAGAGGAGGAAGAGGAAAAAGAAGAAGAAGAAGGAGGAGGAGGAGGAGGAAGAGGAGGAGGAGGAGGAAGAGAAGGAAGAGAAGAAGGAGGAGAAGGAAAAGAAGAAGAAATATCCATGTTGAAGAAGTAATAGTTATACTCGTGACTCAAAATATAAAATTAAATTTAAACTGAGCCAATACAAGGATGGAATAATTACTTAAAAATAGAAATAATTGGGGATGGACAGATAGTTCAGAAGTTAGGGGCAGTGGCTTTTATTCCAGAGGACGCAGGTTCAAGTCCCAGCACCCAGCTGACAGCTCACACTCATCTATAACTCTAGTTCCAGGAGATCCATTGCACTCTTCTGACCTCCTTCACCACTGGGCATGTACATGCTGCTGTACTTACACATGCGTCAAACACCCATAAACACAAAATAATACTCATTAAAAAGTTAAAAATAGGAAGAATTTACTATGTGTAGAAATACATATTGTTATTCTTTTTAAAAAAAAAGGCTTTTTAACTATTTGGAGAACTACAGAGGGATGATAATAATTATACATTCGTGGCTAGTTTTGGCTTCAAGTGCCGAAAATTTAAGTTAACATGCTATAACTATTGGTACTGGATTTCCCTACATGTCTTAACTGATTTGGCCATCAAAAATAAACAAACAAACCAACCAATTGTTTTGGTAAGGTAGAAGTGGAAGAAAGTTACTTCTTACTGTGGAAGACTGTCGGTTGGTAGCCACGTGAATTCTGAGTCAGCTTCTAGAACACATATGCCTTAGATGCTTAATCATGCTTTCTTTCTCCTTAGCACAGGAACAGAACACTATTACTTCCCTTTCAAAACGGCCTCAACAATTATATTAGAAACCAGAGCAAAAGTCAGTTTTGTGTGACTATACTTTATGCAAAAACCTATTAACTTTTGAATGTGACGAGACCCTTGTGTCACCCAGTGTTCTTACAATTCAGAGGCCCAGTTACAGGAAGAGCAGAGCCCAGAGCCTTACCATCCGACTTCTGTCTTCCGAAGAGGAGGATGAGGATGACTTCCGTTCCCGCTGAGGCCCTGGAGATTTCTGTAAGGCTTTCACGTTAGTGAGTGAGCCAGGTAAGGAGGCAGGTGGGGTGGCCGACAAGCCTGTGGTTGACCCTAAGTTAGAAGAAGGGGAAATTACCCACATCAAGGAGGAGTCAGCATTAAGGAGGAGGAGCAAATATGTCCACATAACAGGGGCAGAAAGTGGGGAGATGTAGACTCACTTTAAGATGGAGCACATGTTTAAATACTGGCCCCTAGTAAAGGGCAGGCCAAAAGAGGCATGGTATGTAATTAGTACAGTCTTTTTTTTTTAGTTTTTTTTGGCCAATTTAATGACCTTTAAAATAGATAATAATAAACAATTTTAGAAAAATACAATCTCTAAACCAAGTCACAATTTCTAAAATTCACTCCCAAGTTCCTGTGCCTTTGATAGAAAAATTAAAACATCACAACCAATGCACAGGCATGGTACCACACACCTTTAATCCTAGCACTTGGGAGGCAGCGGCAGGTAAATCTCTGCATTTGGGGCCAGCCTGGTCTACAAAGAGAATTCCAGGAAAGCCAGAGTCCAATAATACAAAAACCCTGTGTGATAAAACACAGAAAAAAACTAACAAAAACTCAACAACAAAATAAATGTAAATTTCTTTTTTTTATTGGATACTTTATTTACATTTCAGATGTTATCCTCTTTCATCACCGTCCCCCCCAGCTCCCTATCCCATCCCTCCTTCTCATTTTTGCTTTTATACCTCAATGCAAATTTCTATAAAACAAATTTACTTTGTATTATTTCAGTAGCCTTAATATTTTAAAAATATGTAAACATTAAAACTGAATCATCTTAATGGCCTTCCTGTTAAATATTTCTTTCCTATTAGTCTTACATTTATATTTATTGTTTAAGAGATGGTGAGCAGTGTCAGTGGTTCTTGAGGGTTTTTTTCTATTAAATGTTATTTGTTACCTTTATTGCAAAGTTAATATAAACAAAGCTAAGTAGGCTCTCTTTTTGAAAAACTATTTATTTTTATTTCATGTGCATTGGTGCTTTGCCTGCATGTGTATGCGTGTGAAGATGTCAGAACTCCTGAAGCCAGAGTCACAGAGAGCAGTGAGCTGTCATGTGGGTGCTGGCAAGGGAACCTGAGTCCTGTGGAGAAACAGCCAGTGTCTGTAAACTGATGAGCTATCCTCCCAGCCCCACTACATAGGCTTGAAGACTTTCTGACAACTTGCTATTATAAGGGTAAACAAGTAAATGCTATGGCATCTCATCCATATTTCAGATATATTCTAGTATTTTATAAGCCAGCTGAACTTTGTAAGTAGGCTGAGATCAGCAGAAATGGAGCTTTTCTAATATGTAAACTTACAGTTACTCAGTAGCAATATGTACAGTATCTGGGACAGAGGAGTTTAGAACAACGACTCCCCAGAGTACACAGTGAATAAGGCCTGAGATTTCTTGGTAGAATTTTCATATGCAGCTGAGAAAAACTTCTAAAAAACACTATTCTCAAGGGTTAAAAAAAAAAAAAGAGGGTCTTTCAAGCAGCAAGAATACAAATGACAGTATTTAAATGCTAAATCTGGACAGATGTTTTACAGGTACTACATTATGTTATAGCACCATATGAAAGTTCTATGACTGCATATGCAATTTTCTAAAAGAAAACGGTGTCCAGACTTTCTTTTAACTAGAGCATAGTACATTTCTACTGCTCACTGAGGACGTTCCCCATTTTAAAGCAGTACCAGCTTCCCAGGCCTCAGGCAGTTCTCATGTATTGGATTAGTTAATTACGTCACTAAGTACTGAATGACTTCCACTATATTTATGGCTTGTCTGAAAAATAGCTGGGCTGATGGAAAACTCTAAAGCACCATCATTATATTAAGTAGATGTCACTACGTGTATCAAAGCAGTAAAAATATTTGTAAAAAGATATTTAATTTTATCTTAAAATTTTAGTCAATTTAACAGTAAATTAAAATATGACATGGTAAACTATGGGACAGTTAAATTATTAACTTCCTTACATGAGGGGCATAAGTCAACATATAAATTCAGTTTTTCTGAACTCATGTTTATAGATTAATTAAATATATATCAAATATAAGGGGAAAATAGAACAAAAAATTATTAATACTACTAAATTTCAAAACACTGTCAAAAGTCTCATAAGAATTCTTTGGCCTCAAACCTGCAGTGATTTTCTTCCTGCCTCTGCATCTCAAGTGCTGAGGTTACAGATGTGAGCCATATGCCCAATATAAAACTTTTTCATAGGGGTTTCCATATATATTTTTATTCTCTTAAACAATATTAATATTACTTAATCGAAAATTATCATCCAATGCACTAAATAAAAAGAATCCTGCCTGTGTCTCCCAGAATTTAAGAAGTTTTCAAGACCAAGCAGAAATAAGACAACAGTAAGCAAGATGGAAATCCCAACTCAGAAATGTCTTGCTTTTAAAAATTTGTAATCAACAGCATACAGGAAGCTTGCAGTGGTGAGTATGTGAGAAGCACATTCAGAGCATTCCAGCCAGGCCAAGCAGAGATTTAGTACTTCAAACTCTCACACTTACAAACACACGCTGTGAGGGTGAGGCACAAACAGAGTCTCTATCTATATTTAGTTTGCTTGGGTGAGAACAAGAAAGAAGAGCCCAACTACCTCTGAACACTGGGCCAGGCTCAAAATCAAACACTATTTCACTGGGGACAGAATGGAGGAGGGGGCTGGGAGTCCGGGATTGGTATTTCCGAAGACAGCGCATCAGCTGGTTCAAGGGGGCTGTTAGAAGAGAAAGAGAGGGGCAGGCAAACACAGGAAGACAGACACACAGAAGAAATGAAAGAAGTCATGGGGAATAAATTAGATGAGCTGAAGCCTGCTTCACAAAATAATTCTGGATGATATTTTAAAAATCTGCTTATATTTTCACAAAAACCCCAATGAATTTTTTCAAAGTGACTCATTACAAGAACAAGAAATGCCACTTGACTTTAGGTACTAAGCAGGCTGTTTACTACTAAGTTAACTGTGATGCTAACATGATGGAAACATTTAAATGCTGGATGTACTGGGCAAAATTGTCAGCAGCCACAGTTACTAAGACATATGAAAGTCAAACTGGCAGCAACATTAATTGGCAGGCTCATGGAATAACAAACAACACAAACTCTTGAATATGTGATAAAGTCAGTATTAATTACATAATTTAGGCTTGCTATCTGGTATCTTGAGAGGAATACAGAACCATAACAAAATATGGCTTACAATGTTTACTCAGGATAAAAATATTGAGTCTGGGTGGGCTTGGACCTATTTTGAAGATACAGAAGGTCACAGTGAAGAACCCAGCTCTAGGCATGGTGTACAGCTAACAGTCTTCCTTGTAAGACAGAAGGCAGCTGAGAAGGTAAGCACAGAGGACCTCGTGCAAGACAATGTGAAGACAGTCTCAAATGCCATCTCTTAGGAAACATGTAGGGTCCACTATACAGAGTTTGCTTGTTTTGTCTTTTGAGAAAGCCACGCTATGTACACTGGGCTAGCCTCAAACTCATGTTCTTCTTGCCTCAGCTAGGATCACAGGCATATACTATCACATTTGGCTCAAAAAGCATTTTCTTAAAATTATCTTTGCTAGAGGAAAAGCTAGATAGATGGGAATCCTGTAAGAAATCTTTAATACAATCGCTCATTTGTATACTTTCTTTACTATACCAATAAGGGCAAGACTAAAGTTTTCCATTATGGGTCCATTCCATGAAATCAATGTATATTTCAAATAGTTCTAGAAAGTGGATGGGAAATGCTTTATAAAGTCTGACAAATTGAGATGTGGTATGCAATCCCAAAGAACGATACAGAACGATTTAATCTGATTCTAAGCTCGATCTGTATTTACTGTAGGCCAAAAGAAACTTAGTGACTCCAGCATTGGAGGCAGCAAAAATTGAAAAGTGGATAAAACAATTAAGGACCCTCCTTGGTGGAGAACCTAAGATTGGAAGGGAAGCATTTAAGACTTTCTTCCATGCCTTCTCACGTTTTCTCCTTGTTATGTATAATTTTAAATTCTGCTACCAGTAAATGATAACTACTATATTAAAAAAAAACACACACAAAAAACCAAAAACCCATTTGGTTTTCTCTACACATTTTTCTCTGTGTCTGTTTCATGAAAAAAAAAAAAAAAAAAAGCAACCATAAAGGAGACAAGCAGCAAAGCAATTGCATTTTTGCCTTAAAACAACAACAAAAACAAAACAAAACAAAATAACAACCCTAAAATCACTACTTACCTCCATCACCACGAAACCCCTGGTCTCTAATCAAATCCTACAAACAAACAGTAAAATATGTTTATTCAAAGCTCATGGTAAAAAAAGTAATAACAATAACAACAATAACAACAAGTTTTCTACTATGAATAGGCAGAAGGGTTAATTCAAAACAATACCTGTCTTATAATTATTTCACAAAGCAAAGACTATTAAATTAGCTACTGTACATGACAAACACTAAAGTTTGAAGCACTTGCCAACCTAGACCTATGTGAAAGGATTATTAGTCCTGGTCAAATGCTGAAATCCATTTCAGGCCACTCAGTGGCTTCATAAATCCTTAAAGAAAATTCTACTGGCACATATTAAGAGCCATAAAAATGTTCATACCCTTTGATCCTGTAATTCCACTTCTGGGAATTTTTCCTAAGGAAATAATTCAGAAGAAAAAATGATATGCACAAAGATGTTTAGTGCAGCATTATCCATCACACCAAAAATCAGAAATAATTATTTCCCTATGATAGGCATTTTGACATATTATGGTTATGGTGTATCAATTTAATGAAGTAGTATACAGTTACCAAACAATTATGAGACTTAAAACATGAAACATGTTTACATATAATAAAAAATACAAAATTAAAAGCACACTGAATACTACCATAAAAATGTGGATGTACAAGAAATATTAAAAAGGAGGGGAGATCAAAATAGCTCAAATAAGGGTTCTGTTTAAACTAGTCTCTGTTATTTAATGCAGCTTTTACAATAGTTATTGGCAGGAAGGGAAATTCCGTATGTGATGAAATTGGGATCCTAGTCTACAGAACCTAGATTAGTTTACTCAGTTTAAGTGTGAGGGATTGAAAGGCCACTAATGTTTCTAAAAAGGTTAGTTGTAAATAGGCACCATTTTGCTTATTAAAATAAAGAGTGAATTATTTACTGGTGTATGACATAGAACCCTTCAACACATAAAAGTCTTGGTGTTTTCACTACCTTTCTGTGGTTTCAGAGCTTACAAACACACTCAGATGTAGGCACATGAACAATAAGTAACCGTTTAAGAAAAAAGAGAGCTACATCAGTTTGTTATAATTTACTACCATTTAAAAAGTGGTGGTATTGACAAGACTTTTAGTGACATACATTAAGACTATGATGATTTGGCAATCTGACACAGGGCTTCTAGCCTCCAGATCTGTGAGAATTGGTGCTATAGTGCAAAAGAAATGACACGAGGATTTTCGCATTAGTGAAGCAACTGAAGAAACCTGAGTCAGGGCTGTGAAGAATAGACAGGCATGTAGAAAAGCAAGGGGCTTTCTAGACAGAAGGCTCCACAGAAGAACACTTACACCCTTTCCTGTTTCCTATCCTAGCTTGGAAACCTCCCACACCTACAGATGAGCCGAATGTGGCTTTCCCACTCCTAGAAACTCCTGCCACGGCTAACACGTTTACACTTCTCAATTTCATATGTTCATCTAGCTATTTGATCTACATTAAATAGGCTATTCTAGTATTTCTACGATTTCAACTGTTCCCTAATCTCTTCTAGTCCCTGGTCTGTCATCCCTGTGATTCAGCATCACAGAAGAAACCAACCCCAAAGAACTTCTGGCAATACCTTTGTTATCTATGAACATCTGCACAAGTAGTATCAGCTGTCATCTCTAAATTCATTCATTTTCCCCTTCCTCCCTCACTCTTCAGGGTACCGTGTGTCCTAGGCTAGCTTCCAACTCCTGATCCTCTAGTGCCTTTATAGTTCTCAGTGCCAAGACTAGAGGTGCATACCATACTACCTGGTTGGCTTCCATCTACTATGTTGTTTTATGTGGTGGTTTGAATAAGAATTGTTCCTATATGTTCATAATATTTGAATGCTTGGTCACCAGGAAGTAGCCTTGTTGGAGGAAGTG
Organism: Grammomys surdaster; assembly: GCF_004785775.1. Classification (NCBI taxonomy): domain Eukaryota; kingdom Metazoa; phylum Chordata; class Mammalia; order Rodentia; family Muridae; genus Grammomys; species Grammomys surdaster. The sequence continues at coordinate 6,778,808 of NW_021604631.1, forward strand.
TGTTTGTCACTAGGGGTAGGCTTTGAAGTGTCAAAAGCACACACCAGACTAAAACTATTCTCCCTGTCTCTCTCTTGATCTCTCTGCATATCAAGATGTAATGCTTTTAACTACTGCTTCAGAACCTGCCTGCATGTCACCATGCTCCCATAGTGATGAAAATGGAGTAAACCTCTGAAACTGTAAGCAAGCCCCCAGTTAAATACTTTCTTTTGTAAGAGTTATCTTGGTCATGTGTCTCTCATTAAGATGTGTAATCAGATAATAAAAAGTGACTGAGCAGGAATAAAAATTTTAAGTCATTAACAGCTTTCAGACAAGAGAACAGATGATAAAAGTATTATAAAAAATTATCCTGGTGAGAGCACCAGGGTGGAAATGGGTAAAGAACAATTAATGGTAGGAATAGATGAATTCAGATGTTCAAATGAAGGAATATGGAGGCAAATGGTGTCAGTAAGTCAGCAGAGGCTGAGACATAAAGGGGAAAGAAAACAGTTATGAAAGTTATGAAAAGGATAAAAGAGTAAGGCACAAAGTGATTCTTCGACTAGCCAAGCCCAAGAAAGCAGGAGGATAGTCACAAGCAGAGAAAGGGCAACAACTTTAAAAGGCTATTTGTTTTCAAATAAAGGTGAAGCTCCAAGCTCGAACACACCGAGAACACACCTAACCTACAAAGACCGTTGACTCCTTATTCTCCAAGCTCCTTACTCCCACATCTCCCTCTCCCACTTCTCTCTTCCTGTGTGTTCAGGTCTACATAGAGAGAGAAAGGCCTTAGTTAAAAAGGGCACTAGGAAAAAGCTACTTATATGAACTTACTCTCCAAAATATAGGGAGGGAATCTAATAAAAAATAGGAAGAAAGTCTGATTTTATAATCCTTTATTCATGATTTATTTTGGTAATTAAATGTAATTTATAATAAATCATTTTGAAAGTTAATAAAATTTTAGTTATAGTTCCAACTGTAAGATTTTTTTAAAATATAAGCTCAGAACTGTTTTTGTTGGTTCTAATGCCAAACTCATGACAGAACAAATACAAATTCTTATTGTCATTTTCATAACCCATTAGTTGCACAAAAATCTTAAGAGGATTCATAAATTCGCAAGGCATCTATTAATTCTTAAATTCAAATTCTTAAATTTAAATTAAAATAAAGTCATTTTAGTTTAAAACTAAACTAAAATAGAGATAGTGTCATAGAAAAAAATGAGAATAACAGTAACTCGGCACTAGTGAATACTTACTATTATTAGAGAACATGATAGGGTGTTTGAATCTATAATGTATGAGTCTAGCATTTACACGTAAATGAAAAGTGGCATTTACTTCCAATCTGTAGTAAAAGTACGATAGAAAACCAGAGAAACATATTCAAATTGTTTAGTTCTAGCAATGCTAGTACTTACATCGATATTGACAGGCTCAATTGTGTTTATATGAACATTGGGAGCTGAGGAGGACCGGTCTCGTTGCCCAAACTGATTGCGATGGTCTTCATCTGCTGGTCGGAAGGGCTGTGGAATTGGAATGGATTTTGAAGGAGATGGACTGGTGAGGATTTGGGGCCTGGAAAAACCAAGTCATTGTGAAGATAAGGTTTGGAGCAATTATATTAATAATAATACTTACAATGAAAGTTATGATTGTTGTATTTAAAATGATAAGCTTTAAAGAAACACAGTTCTAGTAGTAATAACTTTACAAAAAGCATTGGTCTTAAAAAAAACATAGCTACAACTAGTACTATCAAAGCTTTGCTAAAAGCAGACCTTCCAGGGACTATCAACGATAAGAACAACGATTCTGATCCAGAAACTCCCGCGGAATCTACAAATGGCTAGAAAGTACCTGTGGTTAATCAGTAGAAGCTCTTATCCTTTAAAATTATATACAGAATTAAAATGCTTCAGGTAGAGACTAGCTGAATAAAATACGCTGTTTTCTTATATACTATTTTTCATAATCTAAAGTTACTCAAATAAAAATTTGAAGAAGGTAGTTGGGAAGTTACAAATAGTTTTGAAAATATACATGTACATTTTAGGGCCCTAAAGATAGAATTGCTACTTAACACCAGTATTGAATGAAATTTTTATAGTAACAAATACCATCTCCAAAATTTTAGAAGATAATCTATCTTTCATATTTCAAAAATGTTTTTTATGTCTAATTATTAACACCAGAGACAAAAAAAGAGAACCATATAATATTAAACACTGAAGCAAACATTTAAAATAACTAAAAACATTTGGGGTATTGTGGTTGTGAGGTGCACATGGAAGCCAGAAACTGGTGTCAAGTGCTTCATCTCCACTGTATTTTGTTGAAACAGGATCTTCTCACTGAAGCTAGAATTTACAATTTGTTAGACTGATGGCCAGCAAACTTCAAAAATCTTATCTCTGTCTTCCCAGGATTAGGGCGTAAAAGTATCTTTTATTCCCCTGAAGAAATTTTCTCTGAGGCTCACTGCCTCAGTCTGCTAACCTAGGCCTGCCTAGTCATGGAGGCTTCTAGCCTCCATACAATCTTATATAGGCCTTGAATGTATTCAGTCTCCAAGATTTACTGCTGAATAAGCTCACTCCTTCCTAGTTCTTTCTGAACTCTAGCTGACTGGTTCAATTCAGGTGTTTCGATTCACAACTTTTCTCCAAGCTGACTGATTCAATCTGGCTTCTCTCTCAGCCTCTTCTGAATTGTTCTGCTTGAACTCATACTAACTTTGGCAAAATGTTCTGATTTTCTGGCTCTTTCTCATTCTCTGGCTCATTCTGTTGTCACCTGGTCAAACTTGTTCTCTTTCTGCAACCTACCTCTTTACAACTGTCCTGGTGAACTGCCTCCTTCCTTTTCCTATGTGCTGCTCTCTTAACTAGTCTCTTTTTCCTATTTTCTCCTGTGAGTTGGACATACTGTTTTTTGGGAGTGTAGGGAAGGTACCAAAATTCGTTATTTGAAGAAATGGTACAATTTAAAGAACTCAAGACAGATGTTTTGGTGCAACTTATAGAAAAGATAAAGGCAGCCCAACCTATATGCACTGCCTCAGTGACCAGTAAAGTCACATGGCTTTGGGGAAGTCAGCTTAGCTCTCATAACTGTGTCCCAGGGTGTGCTTGACAAAGAGATATTCTGCCATGCCAGTTTCAGGGGCTACCATCTTGCATAAGTTGGGCATCTGGTCACCCTGATCTTTGATGGATTTCATCTGCTCACTCAGGTAGTAATGAATCTCAATGAAGTCACATAAGAGGGGCTCATTCTTGTCAGTAGTCAGTTTGTACAGTTCTAGTTGTGCCTGAGTCACACTCTTTCCAAGTGTAGTGCACACTCCATTGCATTCAGCCTGCTCTCCCAGGCATCACAGTCTGATTTCTTTATATCCTGCAGGAAGGTGCAGCCACCTTATTGGTTCTACAGCTTCATCAGCTTTTCATCACGTTCTCTCTCCTCATGAGACTGGTAGAGAAAGTATTTGGTAAAGTTCTTCAGAGCAACATTATCCCGGTCAAAACAGCAAGACATAGACAGATAGATATAGGAGGCATATAATTCCAACTTGTTCTGACGGTTGATGGCAGCCTCCTAATCCTGATGGTAGTTCTGGCAACACTTTGGTGGGAGAAGCAGTGGTCATGGCAGCAGCAGGGTAAGGTGCAGCAGAGCAACACAGTTGCAAAGTGCTCAGGCTCAGAGGCCAACTGGGATCAGAGGGGTGGAGCACCCAGTTCTGTTCAAGAACAGCTGACGCAGGAAACTGCAGGTAATCTGGGCAAGAATGTCTCAAGTTGGGCATATTCTATTCTGTCAAATCTTTCATCACTTTGTCTGCCACTCAATTAGACATCACTTTCAAACATAGGTGCTTCCTTCTACAAATTAACTTTACCTTCATTGTTTGGGACTAAAGATGTGTGCTAAGGGCTAAGCCACACCACAACTACAAACAGTTTTTTTTTTCCTTCCAGTAAATAATACAATTTTAGGGTTCAAAGTGTGATCAAATATCCTTCAACACTGGGGTCATGGGTTTCAAGGACAGTCACAACTCAATTTTTAGGTGGGCAATGGGGATCCAAACTCAAGTCCTCAAGGTTTTATGACAAGGACTTTAGCCACTGAGTCATCTTCCCAGCCCTAAAATTATTTTGATTAAAATACTTTAATAGGTTAGAGAATGACTTATTAATTAATTAATTAACATTTTTGCTATAGATAATAGAATCTATGAGTGCTGGCCTAAAGAGCTTGGCATGAAGAACACTAGAACTTTGAGGCTAGATTATAAACTCCTATAAAGATTGCAGCTCCTTCAGAAGAGATTCTTAGGAGCAGGGCAGTGATTACCACTCAGGGGAGGATCCAGTAAGGCTTAGCTAAGCTTCAACTGGCCATGCAAAGTCCAGCATGGACCAAGTTCTCTTCACATACTGGTCACCATTTAGCTCAATATTATAAAAGCTAACCAGCATTATTTAGTTCTTATTAGACAAGAAAGGCAATGTTGAGATAACAAGGAAAATTATAAAAGAATGGTAATAAAATATAATAAGATGGGCCAGCAAGATCACTCAGTGGATAGAAAGGTCCTTGCTACTAAGCCTGATGACCTGGGATTGATCCCTGGAACCGAGATGGTGGAAGGAGACTCTGTTCTCCAAAGCTGTCTTCTGACTTCCACAAAGGTGTCTCAGCACGTGCGTGAGTGCACACACATATGCACACAATCATATTAAATACATATAATAAAAAGTTAATAAAAAAGTAATAGAAAAGGGTAGAATAAAGATTTGGAGAGCAAAGCTTAAAAGTGACAAAAATCTTTGAAATAAAGCATGTCATCATTCATATTAACTACATGTATGAATCTGTTTAAATGAACAGGATATAAACATTATTCTCTAAAAGAAATGGGCATAAGCCCAATTACAATTAATGGAACTGGATTTGAGGAAAGTTATGTTTCATCTGGTTATGGAGAAATTCTGAGTTTTTGTCAAAGCTGTCCTTATTCTTGCTTTATAAAGCTAAATAAGAATAGAAATAAAAAGTTCTTTGTTAAGGAATTTTTGAATATTTAAAAATTACAAAAATATTATTAGTTAATAAGTATTCAGAAATAAAAACTGTTAAGCTACTTCCAGTCTTAGGACAATAGTGCCCTTTAATTCAGGATTAAAATCTGGGAAAGCCTGAATTAACTAGAATGTACAGAACAGTCTAATTAATATAATATGTGACCTAGCATTGGTAGAGAGGCAATGAACTACTCCTGAAATGTACTGAGTAAAAACTATGACAGAAATATGAACTGGATAACAAATCAGAACTCTGTTTACAAAGGACAGTGACTCAGAAACAACTTGAAACAAAACCCTGTATTTAATCTGGTAAAAGAAGAGGGCTTGTCACACAAAACCCACATGACGTATTAATACCATTTGGAGGGTGAAGGTATGCCCGGGTAAAGGTTAACTTCTCTACCCTTGAAGGCAAGTATATGATAACTGTGAGCAGTATTTCACTACTATACCTATCTGTACAATGCTTTATTTCAATGCTTAACAAAAACAATCCTCTAATTATAATTTGGCTTCTCATTACTGTCTTTCCAAAGAAGAGTGGGCCACCTTACACAAGTCTGGATTAGGTAGCATGTATATTCTCTGTTCTGATTTTTCTCAACTTAAACCAGTATATTCCCAATTGTCATCACTTTGGGAACTGATAAAACTGTATCTGCATACTGTGGAATCTTTCCTTGAAGTAAGTAATTTATAACTAACCTATGGCTATTAGGTGACAGCACCTTGGCTATCACATAATTGGCTTTCTCCCAGAGGTATATATATTTGTACTGACTCTGCCACAAACGTTTCTAAAATTAAAAATTAAAAAAATTTAAATTAAAAATAAACAGAATTTTAATTCTAATGCTCTTTAGAAAACTACTATAATTTTGACTTAAGTTTTAGGTTACACTATTTAAAATTTTTTAAAGCAAAGTGAGCTTCTGTTCAGTGATAAACAGAAAAGTAATTATTTCTTTATATTCTAAACTGGGTAATGTATTAATTTTGCAAAACTTCTTGGCATGCCCATACTTGCTTTAGGACTGTTACAATTGTTGTCAGAACTAGTAACTGTAGGCAAGTTGCTGAGCACTGTGTAAAGACTATCCTTGTATTATTCAAATACTGATTTTTCTGTCCCCATAGTTAATCCAGATATGGCACTGTAATGCTTAGTCTCAGTATCTCCTGACTCAGTGTTGTGTAAACATTGTTCCTACTTATCCTCTTATTTGTCAATAAAAGCTGATTAGCCAATGGCTGAGCAGAGGAGAGAGTAGGGCTGGACTTCTGATTCCAGAGATGGGAGGGGGGAAAAGGAAGAGGAGAAGGAGGATCCAGCCCTGAGGAGAGTTGAGGGACACCAAGGGAATACACCCGGAGCAGAGGATCACATCCATAGTAAAATACAAGTGTCTTGGGGATTTTGGCTGGAAGGTAGCCAGATTAGCTTGGAGGATTAAAATAGATTAATAAATGCTCAGGTGTCGTGCTGTAAAGCTTGATTAAATAAATCTTATAGTCCGTCTCATTTATTTGCAAGCTAGCCAGGAAAAAGAAATACTATCACTTTTTAAATTGCACTAACAAGCAACAAATCAAATATTGTGATATTGAACAGAACTGATCTAATGTCTATTTTTGGTTATCAACTTGACTCCATCTGAAATTGAACCTGTGAGGGATCTTTTTTCTTAACTAAACTATCTGAAGTGGGAAGACTCATTCTAACCTGGATCTTTGAGGTAGAAAGATACACTCTTTAAATCTAGATCTTTTGAGATGACAAGATCCACCTCTCATCTGGCCACACCTTCTTCTGGCAGCCTAGACAAAGGACAGGGAAGCTTGCTCTCTTTTTCTTGCTTGCTCTCACTCTCACTAGCGAGTTCATTCCTTCACTGGCATTAGAACCTACTTCTTCAGGATCCTGGCATACACTGAAGACCAGTAGGGACATCCAGCCTCACGGACTGAACGGCTACTGGATTGTTGGACCTTCCATTGGTAGACAGCCATTGTTATACTAGCTAGACCATAGTTTGAAAGCCATTCTAGTAAATCCCCATATGTATGTGTGTCTCTGTGTGTATGTGTGTCTATATATATGCGTGTGTATATATATACATATATATATGTATATATATACAAACATTATACAAATTATGTTCCTCTAGAGAACCTTGACTAATTGGCTTCTACTTTTACAAAGGTAATTTTACACAGTGACATAAAAGCATTGGGAAATGAACTTACAGAGGAGCTTGCACATTTTTCAAAACCAGATCCATTTCACTCTAGTTAAGAAAAAATACACGTGGCAGAGGCAAATGCTCTCTTAATTTTGAAATAGCAACCCTTCACTAGAAGACAATCTATACTGTTACCATCATGACCCTTCAGAGAGGTCAAGCTAATTTTATATTCTGTATCTCTGTTCACAGAACTGGCATCTGTCATTAGAAAAGCATCACAGATCTACAGATTCTGTTAGGAGACTTGATAGCCAAAGGATTAATTAAAATTCTAAACATTATTTTGATTTAGTCATCTAAAAAACAAAAATCATACAACTAATGGCAGAGCCATCAGTGATAACTGTTAGAACCTGACAACACTACATAGTTGTTGTAGTTTCTAGTGATATAAAAAGATAATAATAATATTATGATGATGATTATTACTGTGCTTGTTTGCAGGTATGTGCATGCCATGATGCACACATGGAGGTAAGAAAACAAATTTTGTGGAGTCAGTTCTCCTTCTACCTATTTTTGAGGTAAGTGTCTTGTTACTGCTATGTTGTGTAGACTTCTGTAATTTGATGATCTTCTACCTGTTATAGGAAAGCTGGGATTGTAGCTGCACCACATCTGACCTCTGTCAAATTTGCATACTCCTATGGCAAGCACTCTTACCTATTAAGCCCTTTCATCTCACACACATTCCAATTCTACGTGTGGTGGAGGAGGAGGGTACCAGGGAGCCTTCTCTAGTGCTTTCTGTCTTATTTGAGGAAGGATCTCTCCTGGATCCTGGAACTCAAGTTCTTTCAACTAGATTGCAAGCCTGCAATAAAAATTGCAGGTCTACTATAGGTATCAACTTAATGTTATCATTCTTTAATGTGTAAGTCTAAAGAAAGAAGGGCTAGCAAGATGACTGTGTGTGTAATTGTCATTAAAGATTGATCACCCAAGTGATCCCTGGTTCCACAGTGGAAGGAGAGAACTGAGTCATGAAAGTTGTCCCTGTGCAGAGGTACACATGCAATATGGTATATCATACATACACAAACACACATATATCACTGCCAAATAAATAAATAAATAAATAAATAAATAAATAAATAATAAATAAATAAATAAGTTTTTGGGGGCCTAAGGAAATAACATACCGTGAAGAATAGGAGGACGAAGGTAATAGTAAAACAAATACCTGTACACTAAACATTTCAGAACTATTGTAGGTCAGAGTGCTATCTGGAAATTTCTCTTCCCCTCTTTTCCCCTCCCCTACTCTTTGTTCCCAAGATAGAGTTTCTCTGTGTAGCCCTAGCTATCCTGGAGTTAGCTCTGTAGAACAGGCTAGCCTTGAGCTCACAGAGATCCATCTGTCTCTGACTCCAAAGTGCTGGGATCAAAGGTGTGTGCTGCCACCACCCAGAGAAACTTTTCTTTGTAAAAATATACTTCCAGACATAGCATAAATAATCTTGCCTTAACACAATGGGAAACGCCTAACAGACCTCTACAAAAATATTCCAGAGCCAACTTAAATTACTGTCTCTTTTTCTACTATGAATGTAATGCCTTGGAGATACTTTCAGAGTAAATGTTTGCTTTCCTCCTAAACTGACAGTACGGTTACACCTCCCCTCGTCCTCTGTGAACACCCTGCTTTTCTGCCTTCTGCCCCCTCAACTTTAGGTTTAGATGTCTTCTTCACCTTAGGCTTTCCCTGTCCATCTGTATTTCTCTGCTAAGTAAATTTTCCCTTCAAAATCATTTTTATCACATTGGTAACTTGTTTGAAAACCTTTATTCTCCCCGTTTTCACATCTCAAGTAAATACCAGCTAAAATGTCAAGATTCTCTACTACCTGGTCTCACATACGGCACTTTCCTTCTTCCAACCTTTTGTTGTTATCTGAGATTATGGTCTCACTCTGTAGCAAAGGTTAGGCTCAAACTCACCACCTTGCTGCTTCAGCCTCTAGCGTGCTGGGATTTTTAGACGTGTTTACCATATCAGTCTCTTACATACTACTTATAAACTTAGGTAAGCTTTGTTACTAGCTCTGAAACCTGCTCTCTTCTCTAAACCCTAACACTCGCTCTGACTACCTGACTTCATTCAGTTTCCAGCAATTCATTCTCTCCCTCCACCTCCCTCCCCATCCCCCCCCCCCCCCCCCCCCCCCTCCCTCTCCCTCTTTTTTTTTTTTTTTTTAGACAGGGTTTCTCCATGTAATAGCCAGCAATTCTTTAAAGATCAGTTCAAATCACAACTCTACTAAGCTTTCTTGAGTACAACCTATTTTCTTGCATTTTATAAATATAAAATATTTATGTTCTTACCACAAAGTTTAATATACTCTACTATGACTTGTAGTTTGAAAATTATCAATTCATATGTTAATGTTTCTTAAGGAGAAGTCATAACATTACCTGATAAAACGGTCAATAAAAGACAGGGCATAAGAATTTTATATTGACTTTCTACACAATTGATCTTAAAACAGTCTACAAGTGATTGATTGATTGATTGATTGATCTCGCATATGTGGGTGTGTTTCAAGACAGTAACTCACTGTGTAGACCAGGGCAGGCTCCACTCACAGATCTGCTGCTTCAGCCTCTTGAGTGCTAGGATTAAAGGTGTGACCTGCTCTAATACCAGGCTTTTAATCTCACTCTGTACCAAATGCATGTGAATGCTTCAATGCTGTGATAATACACATTAGTGATAGTATACATTATTGGGAGACAGTATCTATAATTTAATAGTTTCAGTGTTAAAAAGGTTTATAATTATACAAAAGATCCAAAGAAAGGCAGTTCAATTAGCATATCATTAAACAGCAAGAATCAAATCATACCCAGTAGAGTCTGAGGGGGGTGCAGAAGAGGATCCAGATGGAAGGGCAGTCTCTGCTAAGGAGGCCTCCTCCTGTGGTACTGGGTGATGCTCAAAGAACTTGGAGACAAACAGCAAACTGTGAGGCAAAAACAAAACAAAACAAAACAAACCTAACTTGTGCAAAACCCAGAAGCTTCAATACACGAGAACACAGAAGTAGTGAGAAAATGTGGGATCAATTTTACTTTTAGAAACAACTGTTAAAGTTCAATTACATATATTTTTGTGGAAAGGTTTCTTTGTACTTTCAAGGGCATGCTCAGATCTAAAACTAATTGTTCTTTTCAGTCAATTTCTACATATCACAGGGAGAAAAATCATCTAGTTTAAAAAGTAGAAGAAAAATACCTAGTGGTAAGTTAGATTATCCTTTTTGTTTTTTCTGAGACAGATTTACTGTGTAACCCTGGAACTCACTGTGTGAACCAGGGTGGTCTTGAACTTACAGAGATCCACCTGCCTCTGCCTCCTCGGTAGCTGCTAAGTTGGATATATAATTATAATTAATTTTAAAGTCAAATTCCTTTTCAGCAGCAACAAAAAGAATTATAGAGAAAGATTACTGTATAATAGATACCATCTAGAATATCTATTAGACATAAAATAAAGGAAAAAGGAAATTTTAGAAAGAAATAAATTGAGTATAAGTATTCCCTTAAATAAAGGGAACAGGGAAAAGATGAAATAGTCAGACATGGGTTGGGTGAGGTGAAGAATGAGGGAGAAAAATCAACATAATTGGTAAAATAGGTCGCAGAATCAGACTCATTGTCCAGAAAGACAATAGTCGACTGAAACAGTATTCTATATCCACTCCAAACTATAGAAAAGTGATTTCTAAGGACGAGTAGTTGTTACGTAAAAAAGAACACGAAGTGAAAACTTTATGTGTGCCAGAGCCAGTGCTCATCATCTGAGAGAGGAGAGCTGCTTGGAATACTCGTTCCTTTACATTGTCTTTAACAAGTGCATTGGGCAAAATGGCCCTCATGACTTTCAAAGTGGGCTAATTCCATATTAAGAAAATTTAACTATAAAGTAATAGTAAAGAGGTTCTTTGTGGATTACTTACTCAAGTTGGTCATAATTAACACACATCAGTGGAACCTCTGTACTACAACGCTGGTGAAATTTATAACCACATGTTTGACAGCGGAAACCCTGGAAAAGCAGCTTTCGGCAAAAGTCACAAAATGCTAAGGTGAAAAAAGTTTTCCGTACCTGCAAAGTGAAAATCATACAGGGTTTCAGATACTTGCAAGAATCCTTTTTATAAACAACACAGTCACTCACTTACTTAAAATAACAATTTTTAAGTACATTTATATCATAAAAAGTCACATATCAAAATACAATATTAAAACCAGGGGATTTGAAATACTATCCTATCCTAACCAACATAAAACTCAGAAATCAAGACGTACAACAAATAAAAGAACAGAGACCCTGACATATTTGTTATCCAATTTCAAATGGACAAGCAACATTTAAAGGGACTTACTCATGCAAGCAATTCTCAAAAAAATTTAAAAAAAAAACCTGAATTAAAAAGAATAACTGATTTCAAGCTTGAAAGCATAAAAAAAGTAAAAGTACAAAAAGAGCTACAGGTAAAAGGACTAGCGAAAGCTATCATTCAATTCCTACCCAAAGAGGAAGCTAAGGAAAGTGGCTGCTAGTGCTGACAGTGCAAGAAACAAAAGTAGACTTATTTAACCTCAGTTCTCAAGCAGAACAGCAAGATGAAAGGGAGGAGCAAAAGGGTGATAATCCTGCAAACCAGCTACTCCTTGTCAGCAATCAGCATATGAGGTCTAAAGTTGATAAAGCAAAAATCATGGCAAATGATATTTAGCAATGTGAAAATAATTACCCAAGAGCTTAAAAGAGAAACTATTAAAAGTTATCAATGGTTTCACAAAATCTACATTGTAATTTTATTAAGGTATAGTGGGGATTGTTTTATCTGACCACAGAATTATGAAGTGAACTGTTTGTAACACAGGATATATTACTGTTAAATTTGGCAACTTCTTAAAGTTCAGGTCTGAAATTGGGATTATAGGAAAGAAAACTTCTGCCCTCAGACTTTAACATATTGCTAAGACACCTCAGGAAGAATGTCTGATGTGGACTTATATTTTAGTCTATGTTTTCAGATAAGCTTCTGCATATAACAAAATAAACAAATGTTCAAAAATATTAAAAATTTATCAGTGACTTTTAATAAACAACATAGATCAAAGAAATTGTGGTGTACTAAGGGAACTCTTTCTTTCCAAAGGGAGAAATTATATAAAGTGTATATGTGCTGTAGTAAGGAAGTAATAGACAGAAAAATATGTAACAGAGAAACTCCTAACAATGGCTATTCAGAACGTTGATAGCAAGGACGACGTTTTTGTATTTTCAACCATCTTGGATTTCATTTTTTAAAAACCACAATCAATAAGTAATAAATGAATTCTTTCTTTCTTTCTTTTGAAATTAATTTTTTTATTGGATATTTTATTTACATTTCAGATGTTATCCAATTTCCATTTTCCCCCACCCAGAAACCCCCATCCCATCCCCCCTCCTCCTGCTTCTATGAGGGTGTGCCCCCATCCACCCACTCACTGCCACCTCCCCACCCTCAAATTCCCCCATACTGGGGCATCCAGCCTTCACGGGACCAAAGACCTCCTCTCCCACCTATGTCCAACAAGGCCATCCTCCCCTACATATACAGCTGGAGCCATGGATCACTCCATGTGTGTTCCCAGGCTGGTGGTTTAGACCTTGGGAGCTCTGGTTGGTTGGTATTGTTGCTCTCTCCATGGGGCCACAAACCCCTTCAGCTCCTTCAGTCTTCTCTCTAACTCCTCTTATTGGGAACTCCATGATCAATTCAATGGTTAGCTGTATATGTCAGGCTCTGGCAGACCTCTAAGGAGACAGCTATATCAGGCTCCTGTCAGCATGCACTTTCTGGCATTCACATCAGTGTCGCCCTTTGGTAAGTGCACATGAGAGGATACCCAGGTGGAGCAGCCTCTGGACAACCCCTCTTTCAGTTTCTGTCCCACATTTTGTCTTCATATTTGCTCCCATGAGTATTTTATTACTCCTTCTGAGAAGGACCAAAGCACCCACACTGTTCTTCCTTCTTCATTAGATTCATGTAGTCTATGAGTTGTATCTTGGGTATTGTGAGCGTTTAGGCTAATATCCAATTATCAGTGAGTACATACCATATGTGTTCTTTTGTGGTTGGGTTACCTCACTCAAGATGATATTTTCTAGTTCCATCCATTTACCTAAGAATTTCATGAATTCATTGTTTTTAATAGCTGAGTAATACTCCATTGTGTAAATGTACCACATTTTCTGTATCCATTCCTCTGTTGAAGGACATCTGGGTTCTTTCCAGCTTCTGGCTATTATAAATAAGGCTGCTATGAACATAGTGGAACATGTGTCCTTGTTACATGTTGGAGCATCTTCTGGGTATATGCCCAGGAGTGGTATAGCTGGGTCCTCAGGTAATGCTATGTCCAATTTTCTGAGGAACTGCCAGACTGATTTCCAGAGTGGTTGTACAAGCTTGCAATCTCACCAACAATGGAGGAGTGTTCCTCTTTCTCCACATCCTCGCCAGCATCTGCTGTCACCTGAGTTTTTGATCTTAGCCATTCTGACTGGTGTGAGGTAGAATCTCAGGGTTGTTTTGATTTGCATTTCCCTGATGACTAAGAATGCTGAACATTTCTTTAGGTGCTTCTTGGCCATTCAAGTTTCCTCAGTTGAGAATTCTTTGTTTAGCTCTGTACCCCATTTTTAATAGTGTTATTTGGTTGTCTGGAGTCTAATTTCTTGAGTTCTTTGTATATATTGGATATTAGCCCTCTATCAGATGGAGGATTGGTAAAGATCTTTTTCCAAGCTGTTGCTATTGGTTGCTATTCTGTCCTACTGACAGTGTCCTTTGCTTTACAGAAGCTTTGCAATTTTATGAGGTTTCATTTGTCAATTCTTGATCTTAGAGCATAAGCCATTCATGTTCTGTTCAAGAAAATTTCCCCTGTGCCCAAGTATTCGAGGCTCTTCCCCAGCTTCTCTTCTAGTTTCAGTGTATCTGGTTTTATGTGAAGGTCCTTTATCCACTTGGACTTGAGCTTTGTACAAGGAGATAAGAATGGATCAATTTGTATTCTTCTACATGCAGACCTCTGGTTGAACCACCACCATTTGTTGAAAATGCTGTCCTTTTTCTACTGGACAGTTTTAGCTTCTTTCTCAAAGATCAAGTTACCATAGGTGTGTGGGTCCATTTCTGGGTCTTCAATTCTTTCCATTGATCTTCCTGCCTGTCTCTGTACCAATACCATGCAGTTTTTAACATTATTGCTCTGTAGTACAGCTTGAGGTCAGAGATGGTGATTCCTCTCGAAGTTCTTTTATTGTTGAGAATAGTTTTTGCAATCCTGGGTTTTTTGTTATTCCAAATGAATTTGCAAACTGCTCTTTCTATCTCTATGAAGAATTGAGTTGGAATTTTGATGGGGATTGCATTGAATCTGTAGATTGCTTTTGGCAAGATGGCTGTTTTTACTATATTAATCCTGCCAATCCATGAGCATGGGAGATCTTTTCATCTTCTTCGATTTCTTTCTTCAGAGACTTGAAGCTCTTGTTATACAGATATTTCACTTGCTTGGTTAGATTCACACCAAGGTCTTTTATATTATTTGTGACTATTGTGAAGGATGTCATTTCCCTATTTTTATATCCAGCCACTTTGCTGAGGTTGTTTATCAGGTTTAGGAGTTCTCTGGTGGAAGTTTTGGGGTCACTTAAGTATACTATCATATCATCTGCAAATAGTGACATTTTGACTTCTTCCTTTCCTATTTATGCTCATATCTAAACCGCACAAGGATTCAACAAAGAAAGAGAACTACAGACCAATCTCCCTTATGAATATCGATGCAAAAACACTCAATAATTCTCACAAACCGGATCCAAGAACACATCAAAACAATCATCCATCATGATCAAGTAGGTTTTATCCCAGAAATGCAGGGATGGTTCAATATACGAAAATCTATCAATGTAATCCACTATATAAACAAAAATCAAAGAAAAAAACCACATACTCATCTCACTAGATGCTCAGAAAGCATTTGACAAAATTCAACATCCCTTCATGGTAAAAGTCCTAGAAAGATCAGGAATTCAAAGCCCATACCTAAACATAGTAAAAGCAATATACAGCAAACCAGTAGCCAACATCAAACTAAATGGAGAGAAACTTGAAGCAATCCCACTAAAAAAATCAGGGACTATACAAGGCTGCCCACTCTCTCCCTACCAATTCAATCTAGTACTTACTGAAGAAATGTATTCTTTTACTATGACCTAATCTATATCTGAACCTACATAACAGCACTTATATCAAACATAGCTTAGAATTTTATATCCTTTATTACATATAAATGTTTTTCACAATACATTTGATTTTAACATCAAATCATATCTCTTTTTCTGTTTAAATGGTTTTGTGACAGAAGCTAGTCTTTCAACCAGCCTCTTGCTTCTGCCTCTGAAGTGGAGAGTTCCATGTATGGAAAACCACATCTGCTCTCAAACTTTTTATTTTTGTGATACAGGGCCTTACTATGTAGTCCAGGCTGTCCTTGAATTCCCAGTCAGCTGTGTGTCTCTGCTTCCAGTGTGCCACTCTGCCCCATTCAGAATTCTATTTTCAAAAAATATTTATTTAATCAATAGCTACTGAGAATTATAGTCTGGCACATAATCCATTCTGGCCTTTCAGGAACTTTTACACAGTGGGCTGTGCTTTTTTCAGTTCCCCCATCTCTTGAGAAAGCATGTGGAAAAAAAAGCAAATGCTTGTTACTAGCTTTCCTTCTTTTCCATTTGCCTGTGATCATACAGAAGTAAGAAATTACCTCTTTCAATGTTTAATTGCCAAACTAAGCCATCTTTAGTACTGCACCATTATCTCAGGAAATAACACACAGACAGACAGACAGACAGACAGACAGACAGACACACACAGGTGCTCATGGGGGTTGGGTGGTGCAGGGGAGAGGAAGAGAAATAGAGGAGAGCAGAACGGAAGGGTAAAAGGGTACTGGGTATGCATTTGAGTATGGATTTTATGCAAACCATGTCTGAGAGATACCTTTATGAATAAAGATGGACCCAAGAGATCTATTATTTCTTCTCACCATAGCTTATTCTCAGCTTAGAACAGAATCTAAGCATATATAAAGATGTATTAGTTGGGTAGGGGATGGTTAGGAGGCTGTTGCAGGCTAGTGGCAAACTTAAGCTAGGTTTTACCAAAGGCAAAAAACACAAGATAAACTCTCAAGGAGGGCTCAATACCCAATGTTACTTTCCTGTCCATACCCTTAATCTCTGGAAACAATATGTATGTCAAGATATATGCAGTTTAACTCTACATATGACAATTTATAAAAATAAAAATAGAGAAAAGGCTTCAATTTCTATTCTTATAGGCCACTAGGCAATCATTACAAGAATAAAGCTAGCTGTACTGGAACAGAGTAACACCCACAAGACCTACTGAGGAGAAAACTAAAAGGAAGAATATCATACAGCATGACCCCCATTTTTGCTTAAGAGAGGAATGGGAAGTAATGAAGTCAAAAGGAAGTAAACTGTGCTTACTGCCATGCATTTGTGTATATAGATAACTATACTATTACCTACTCATTTATACAATGATGATTCTAGGAAAATTTCATTTTAATAGACTTTTATATCAGACTAATTTTATTTGTTTTTTATTTGTTCTTTTAAGAGACATACTACATGTCTTTTAAATTATAAAGGAATAATAAATATTAACTCTTTTAAAGAACAGAATTTAGGCCAACTATCAGTCACAAAATTATTCATCAGTATTTCATATTCTCTAAAAAAAAATTCAAATGAAGCTGACCAGTTTTGACAATTCAAATATGAATCGATACATACAAAGTTGTGTGTTGTAAGTGGAACATTCTCTAGTACTTCAACATGTAGCTCCTCTCCAGTAAGCCAGGAAATATCAGTGTCCCAGCCAATTGGTTTCTTCTCTCTGAAAAAAATGAAGGCAAAAAGCTTTCTTGATTACTGTACCCCAATATATATGTGCATATACAAATATGGCTACAGAGGAGCTAATATTAAGAAAGTTTGGCTCTGTACTTTTTAATTAGAAATTAAAGTCTTAATTTTTAAGTTTAACTTTAATAAATGTATTACTCTCAATCAAAGAGCAGTATAAATATATTTACTCTTAAGTCAGTCGAGAAAAACCTACAACAGTTAAAACCAAATTGTTCCTGGGGTTTAAAAAACAAACAAACAAGCAAACAAACAAACAAGCAAACACACAGGTACAGTCTTATCATCCAATTGAGAGAAAAAGACCATCCCAGGAACAACATGGCTCAAGATACAGATTTAAAACATAACCATCTTAGAACAATAATCCTTTATGAAAAGATGCTTCAATATAAAATGCAAATTTTGGTAGACTTTTCATAGAACTATGAGCTTGTATTTAAAAAGGAAGACTATAGAAACGCACAGTATCTACACAAATCACATTCTAATGTAGTGGTCCTCAACCTTCCTAATGCTATGACTCTTTATTATACTTCTTCATATTGTGGTGAGCCTCAACCATAAAATTATTTATGTTGCTACTCATAAATGTAATTTTCTACTGCAATGAATCATACTGTAAATATCTATATTTTCAGTGGTCTTAGGTTTTCACAGGGTGTGAAAGCATTATTTGACCCCCAAGGTTGAGAACTGTTGTTCTAATTGTTCACAAAGTAGAGAACTTAGAAACTCAAATAAAGGCATTTGTCACAGGAATAAAAAATATAACCATACAAATTATCAGTAGCCTTTCAGAGTTCGTCACGAGTAATATTAGTACAACTTTTTTAGTTGATGTTTTGAATCTTTTAGTACTAAATATCCTCTTTTTTTCTAATGTGTACGGGTGTTCTGCCTGCATATAAGTCTGTGCACCTCAGGCATACTTGAGGAGACAAGGTTTTAGATCCCTTGGAACGGGAATTACAGATGGCTGTGAGCTGCCATGTGGGTACTGAGCGACCTCTCCAGTCCTTGAGTTAATTCTCAATTCCAGAGATTTGCATAAAGACTACAAAAGAAACCCAGAGCTTTATGCCAAATTTCCTTTTAAAGAAAATGACACAACACATACAAACCATACCCATCCTGAATCCTGTAAACAGCGCAGCACTCTGGGATGAGACCTCTCATCATCAGTGCTTTCTTTAGGCTGTCTCGAACTGTAACACCACATCTTGCGGGTACCTATGACATAAATACATTCAAGAGGTAAAGGAAGAAGGTTTAATTTCAAATCATTTCTTAAAACTCAGTCATTTACCTTATAACATTTAAAATATCGTATGGATTCCTTGGGTCTATAATGTACTCACTAGTCAAAGGAAATTAAAGCGAGTAACTATTATTTTACCAACTTGAAACAAAGGAGAAAAGAAAGACGTATAAGTCTTTTATTAAAATTACATACACATATACATGAATAGAAAACATAATATCCACTACACTACATACACCAATATAGTGATTCCACCACTGAAAATACTTAAAGGATAATATTCAAAGTAAAATAAAAAAATGTTGCTGTTTATTTTTTGAGACAGTGCCTGTTGTAGCCCAGGTTTTCTGGTTCTCTAGATCTTCTTATGTCAACCTCACAACTGTTCTAAGCAAGCACTGGTATATGCTACTATGTCTATATGTAAAATCAATTTTGATGGAAGGCAAAAGCTGTATAATAAGTCTTTGGTTACATTGATGATTATTAAGAGATGCCTTACGGACTCTAAACAAGGTGAACAGTGATAAAGACAACTGCCATTCATCTCTGATGTCTACAAGTACATGCATTTGCAGGGATACACACATGCATATGCACCACCATCCAAGACAGACAGACAGACAGACAGACAGACAGACAGACAGACAAGTGAGGGGTGTAGGAGAGGCAGGCAGGCAGGCACACACACAGAGACAGGCATCAATCTGATATTTGATATTTACTTCCCTAGTGTCTCTATCTGAGGAACATGTCCTTCTCTAGAATCTTATGTTACTGTTGAGGCTATCAATGGCTTTTCTGGTATTGATGACACAAATGTTAATCAGCTGGCTAATTCCTTATGATACTAACAGGCCCAGGACTAGATATATGACCTCCTAAGTTGTACCCGCGTCTCATTTGAAGTGAGATCTGACATTGGTTGAGATGCTCCCGTTTTTACTGTAGTTAACAGCATGCCAATTGAATACATGTTTCCTAGAACATTAATATCAAGATATCAATATCTACTGATAGAACGAAGCTAATATAAGGAGAAGTATAGACAATACTGGGAGGAGAGGGCAAGGCAAACAGTTAATCCTATTGTTTAGCCCTTCCCACACCTCATCTCCCTGGCAAATTTGCAAGACTAAAGAGAAGCAGCAAGATTACAGAGAGTACAGTTTTTATTAGGGAAGTCAGAAGGAGGGGGTGTTTTAGGTACTATAAGATTACTGCTAGGGCCTACGGTGGCTCCATGTGTGCCAAGTGTGTCCGCGACAGGATCAAGTGGGCTTTCCTTATTGAGGGGTAGAAAATCGTTGTGAAAGTGTTGAAGGCACAAGCACAGAGTCAGAAAGCAAAATAAATCTGCATTTTTTAAAGTAATAAAAATCAAGGCTTAGTCTAAAAAAAAAAAAGATTTCTGCTATAGTCACTTCAATAACTTTAAGCTACTAAGTAGGACCTGTGTTTAGAAATAAGCACAATTTAATATCACTGAAACTATTGCTGAGTGTGGTGGTGCACACCTTTAATCCAAATACTAGGGGAACAAAAGCAGGAAGATCTAACTCTGTGAGTTCCTGCCCAGCCAGGGTAATAGAGTGAGGCCCTGTTTGCCATAAGGGCACAGGGTCTCATAACTTTAAGTAGTCAAGATATAACTAGACATACAGGCAAACCTTATTACTTGTGGAGAATTACGTGTGTATTTGTCTACTCACTAGAAAATATAAAAACCTTTGTTGCTTTTATGAATACATGAAGATCAGTAAAAAAAAACCTATTCATGTACTGTCCTAGCTAAGGTTGAACAAAGTAACAGTTTACCTTTCTGTTTTCAGAATACAAATCTGTGTCCTATTCACAGCCTACTTACTGCTACATAAACGTATGTGCTTTTTGTTTCAGACGGTTTCCCAGCACAGTACTTGAGTGCAGTTTAGAGCTCCAAAGTGCCCAGTGAAGGCTGTAATGTGTCTGTGTCTGGCAGGGAAGAGGGAGGGGTGTGTGTGTGTGTGTGTACACACATATATTTTTGTTGTTGTTGTCTAACATCCCTATGGCTGAGGCCTGAATTAAGTTTCCCCAACACACACACATACACACACACACACACACACACACACACACACACACATAATGTATTTATTTGTCTGAATATTTACCACAGGGCAATTGACACTTGAACAAAATAGCTAATTCAAACTTTATTATAAAAAAATAAAAAACTCTGAAGTGAGTATTAAGAATCCAGGAGAAGTCATTACTTTTGCACATGTTTAAAATCTTCTATAGTACAATGTTTTACAAAACTTTAAGGAGTCACTTTAAGATTTGATTGGACATCAAAAATGTCATACATTGAATTATTTGTGCTAGGACAATAGTATGTGTGTGATACTGTAATTCTTTCTCCCTCCCTCCGTCCCTCCCTCCCTCCCTCCCTCCCTCCC
>NW_021604631.1:6799986-6830434 GCF_004785775.1 Grammomys surdaster
CTCCCTCCCTCCCTCCCTCCCTCCCTCCCTCCCTCCCTCCCTCCCTCTCTCCCTCCCTCTCTCTCTCTCTCCAAGGCAGGATCTCAAATAGCCTAGCTTGGCCTTTTCTTATTATGTACCCACAAATTACTCTGCATCCCTGTCCTTCCTGCTTCCCAGCATTTCAGATCACAAACATGGACCATGGTTAGCTTGGTGGCACATAAGCAAGCTTATGGTATATGTAAACATGAAACAGCTCTTAAGTAAAATGGCATAGGACTCATATTGAAACCAATATTTAGATTTGAACACAATTTTAAATATACAGCTAGTCCTGGCTAGTTTTATGCCAACCTAACACAAGCTATAATCATCTTAGAGAAGGGAACCTCTATTTAAAAAAAAAAAAAAGCTTCTTTCTATAAGATCGAACTGTAGACAAACCTGCAAGACATTTTCTCAATTAGTGATTGATGGGGAGGGCCTGGTACGTTTTGAGTGATGCCATCCCTGGACTGGTGGTCCTGGGTTCTGTCAGAAAGCTGACTGAGGAAACTATGAGGAGTAAGCCAGTAGCAGCACCCCCATGTGATCTTTGTATCAGTTCCTGCCTCCAGGTTCTTGCCTGTCCTGACTTCCTTCAAAGATGAGCAGTATGTGGGAGTATAAACCAGATAAACCTCTTCCTCTCCAAGTCGCTTTTGGTCATGGTGTTTCATCACACCAATAGTAAGCCTGACTAAGACTTAGTTTTTTATTTTATGACAATTAATCTCAATGTTGAATATTTTTCAGCTGTTAGACCAACTACTTTATTTTTAATGAAAACTGTGATATGCTATGTTTACAACACAGTCTTACTAAAATAAGAACAGGACCCTTATACCCTAAAAACACTTCAAAGTAAAGACAGTGTTAGAATTAAAGTGCTTCCTAGATGAACTGAATTTAACTTGTGAAAAACCAGGGCCATTTACAAAGGTTGTATCTTTTACAACTAAATTGTGGTGCTAATCAAACCCAAATAGGTTAATCAGTTAAAAAACGTACTAAGGACAAGAGAAGCCCTTTCACTGCTAGAAAAGCTTAGAACTTTTGAGGAACCAAGAATGTCCTGGTTCCATATTGCTGTATACAGCACTTGACCTCACAAATCTGCTGTGAGGGCAAATGACAACATATGAGAGTGTTTTTGTTGTTGTAGTTGTTGTTATTGGTTTTTGTTTGTTTGTTTGTTTTTTCGAGACAGGGTTTCTCTGTATAGCCCTGGCTGTCCTGGAACTCACTCTGTAGACCAGGCTAGCCTCGAACTCAGAAATCCACATGCCTCTGCCTCCCAAGTGCTGGGATTAAAGGTGTGCACCACCACTGCCGTGAGAGTGGTTTATAAACTGAAAACTGGTAGGCAAAAAAAATTCTTCTTCCTGCCTACAGAATATTCCATTGTGTATACATCTTGGTGGCCAAAAATTTAGAGGGAGGATTATTTCCTAGATCTGTAAAATGTATCCTATTTAATAATATTCTTTTATTCTTAGCCTATTTCATAAGCTTATTTATTTGTACAGGTGAGAATTTAAGTTTCTACTATTACTTCCCCACCACCGGAATGGCTAAAATCAGAACAACTTTACCTTATTTCTCTTGACTCCACAAACATTTCTTACTTAATATATACCAATAGAGCATGATTTTATTTTTAAATTACATTCACTTATTTATATATTTTGATTTTCACATGATGTGTTGTGAGTGTATGTCTATGCATGAGGATTTCAGAGAAATCCTTTTGGGAATTGCTTCTTTACCATGAGACTCCAAAAAGTTAACCTCAGTTCATCACACTTGCGGCAAGCAGCTTTACCCAGTGAGCCATTTCACTAGCCCAGGACACTGTTTTAAAGCATTTAACCATGGCTTATCTGTTATCTTTCAACTATTTTAGATACAATTAGGATTAATACAACTTCATAGGTTTTTGTGGTTCCAAATCCCAAGGCATGATAAACAGCAGGTATAAAACATACACTAAGTGTCAGGCTGTACGTTACTCATTGAGTAAACCAAAAAAGATAAGCTGTACTTACATTGCTAAAATTAATTTAGCAGTTTTAGATACAAAACCCTTTTTTAGGAGCTGGAAGAGATTGCTCAGCAGTTAAGAGAACTTGTTGCTCTTTCACGGGACCTGGATTCTGTTCCCAGCATTTATATGGTGGCTCACAACTACCATATAAATTTCCATATTTCCATATAAATTTCCATATTTCCAGTTCTGGTGAATCCAACACCTCTCTCTTCCTTGGGCTCTTGCATACATATAGTTTAATAAACTCATTCAAGCTCACATGAATATTAAAAATAAAATTTAAAAGTAACTTTGAACTATATGTGTATTCTCTATCCCCAGGAATTGTTCTTAGTTCTCTATATAAAGGTACTTACATTTTAGCACTGCTTGTAATAATGAAAAAAGATGTCTACCAGAGAAGGGTAAGCAAAAATGAAACAGCTGATACAATTTAATGGAATGAATAAAAATTGTTTTTAGTGACAAATATAAATGCACACCTTGAAATCAAAATTTTGAGTAAAATCCTGAACATTACATACATATGGTATAATTCTATTTTATCAATTAAAAAAATACTAACACAGATATGCATGTAGTAAAATGTGATTTAAATGTGTTCCACATTTATTATAGGAGTTATTGGGGAGTAGGATGTTCAACAGGAAAATGTGACTGATAAAGCAATGGAATTTGTGTATGGAGAATATGAAGCAAGTATTAACAAAATTTAATATTTATTAATTGTAGTGGACTAAAAACTATGTGATGTATGGTTTTTAATACTTTCCCAAATATTTAGAACTTTCCAAATACCTAAAAAAGAAAGCCCATAAATAACCTATATTGTTTTCTTAAGACAATTTTTTGTAGTCCAGGATATAAAGTTTATGACTGGTATTCTACAAGTCTTAAATGTTTTGTAGGATTTGCCTGTAAAATAGGTACTTATATTTTTGAAAGTGTTGTACAGATCAGAATAAGTCATTCTAAAGTATGTAATTTTTGCAAGATGATTGTTTTGAGTTAAAAACAACTCAGACTCAACAGCATGCAGGTGGTTTCTTGACAAGTTGATATAGAACTATTTGGGAAGAAAAAAAATTTAATTGAGAAAAATGCCTTCAACTGAGAGCATTTTCTTGATTAATGCTTGATGTGGGAGGACCTACTTCACTGGAGGTGGTGACACATCGGGCAAGTGGTCCTAGACAGGATAAGAAAGTAGGCTGAGCAAGCCATGGGGAGCAAGCCATGGGGAGCTGTGTTTCTCCATGGCCTCTGCTTCAGTGCTTAGCTCCAGGTTCCTCTCTTGAGTTTCTGCACTGACCTTCTTAGACTTTGATATGGAAGTGCAGGAACTTACCTTCTCAACCCTTACCTTCTCAAGTTGCTTTTGGCCATGGTCTTTATCATAGCAATGAAAAAGTAACAAACTAAAAAAGATTTAGGAAGAAGCCTTCTGCCAGGCATGGTGGCTCATGGCTATGATTTTAATATTTAGAGGTTGAGGCAGAAGGATTGCCCTGAATTAAATGCTAGCTTGGACTACATAGTAAGCTCCTGTTTGAGACAATACAAAGGCTGAGGAGAGAGCTCAGTAAGGAGTTTACTCAACAAGCACAACGACCTGAGGTGAATTTTGAGAACTCAGATAAACAAGTTAGATATGAGCCAGGAATAATAGTGGTGCACACCTTTAGTCCCAGACTCTTGGGATTAAAGCAGAGGCAGGTGACTTGAGGCCAGTCTGGTCTACATAATGACTTCCAGGACAGCCAGAGCTATCCAGAGACCCTGTCTTAATAAATAAACAAACAAATACGTTGGATTCAGTAGCATGTGTGCTGGGAAGGCAGAGAAAAGTGTAAAGGTAACTTCTGATAGGATACAAGTTCCAGTTCCTTGGAGAATACAAAACTTTATGACATGAGGAACACTCATACTTTATGAGAAGAAACTATCTTTTATTAATTTTCCTTACATTATTTATCCTTTTATAATTTACCACCACTAGAAAGTCCACTTGTTGGCTTCCCACAGCTTTCTAATATTCTTTTCTGAAGTGGCATATACTTTCTCATATCTACCTATTTACTGGGATCTCACTTTTTATTACTTCACATACATCTAACAATGTTAGCATCAAATAAAACTTATATGCCTGTTATAAAGCAAATATCACAGTCTAATTTCCAGGGCCTCAGTTGCAGAAACAAAGAGAACTTTCAGTAGCTACAAGGCTTTTTCCATTTTTAAAAAAGATATTTTCTGAGAATTTCATATAAGTATACAAATATGTCTTGATGACCACCACCACCAATTTCCCCTCTGGCTCCCTTGCATCTCTACCTCAATAAATGTTCCTCTTACCTTCATGTCCTCCAACACTTATTAGAATTTTCTTTTTCTTCTTTATTTCCTTTTGAAATGTGTATGTGTGTGTATTTTGCTAAGAATTAAACCCAGGACCTCACACATGCTAGGTAAAAGCTCTACCACTGGGCTATATATATCCCAAACCCAAGAATCCATTTTGTTTCTTAATTTTATACATCAAGTTATGAACTTTTAATTACTTTTATTACTACTGGAAATCAAACTCAGAATAGGCAAGCATTCATTCTGAGTTACTGCCTCAGCCCTAGTCACAGCAATGTTGTGTGTCTGTGTCTGTGTGTGTGTGTATGTGTGTATAGTGTCTGTACATATGTTCCTGTCATGAGCACATGTTTGTGTAGAGGCCCAAAATTCATGTTGAGTCTTTCTTAATTGCTCACCATATTATTCTTTGAAGCAAGGTAACTTGCACAACAGAGAACATGATGATTCCTGCTAATTTAGCTAGTGAGCTTGTACCCAGGGTCCATTTTCCATCTTCTGGGCAATGAGACTACAGGCAGCCACAGTGCCGGTTCTGGGGCTCTGAACACCAGTCCTCCAGCTCACGCTTGAGCAACAAATGCTTTATCTCCTGAGCCACTCCCTCAGACCTTTATTACATCCAATTCAAAAATCGATAACTGTATAGTAGTTAGGGCTTATTAACCTTATTATGATTGTTAACATTACTTTGATCTTCTTATTTCTCATTCATACTTAGGTGTTTCAAAAACTCATAAATTATTAAAATGAAAATTTTATGTTGCTTTATGTATATCCTAGACAATTTTATGTAATACTTTCATTATTCATAAAAATACTTTCTAATTTCCCTTAGAATATTTTAGTCTATGTTGAAAAGTAACTGCAATTCTAAAGCTATTCTTTTCTATTGGCATTCATTTTTATTTTAATTGCAGCATGTCCAGAGAATTTGTACTTTTGGATATCCCTTGTTGCTAAAAATATAGTAAAATCTCCAAGTGTCCTCGAAAAGAGTATATATATATATATTTAACTGGTGTCTGCAGGGCCTACCTGTAATATTATATTAAGAATGACTTCTAGGCTTCTCATGCTGGGATAAACCTGTAACCCCAGCACTTGAGGGGACAGAGGTGGAAAGATCTTAAGTACAAGATCAGCACAGGATACAGAACCCATCTTTAAAAAAAAAAAAAACAAATCAAAAACAAAAACAGATAACTGATAAAAAACTGTTTAAATACAATACTTAGTATTTTAATTGTCTTGTGAAGTTGCTTTTTAATTAATACATCCCTCCTTGTCCTTAATTGTTTCCTTAAAATCTATTTCATATATTTCTAGGACTACTAGCATTCTTTGTTTTTTATTGAAAATAATTTTTTCATATAATATATTCTGATTTCAGTTCCCCTCCTCCAGCTCCTTCCCACTTCTCCACCCACCCAAATCAAATCCATAAGCCCCTCACTCATCAGAATATAAACAAGCATCTAAAATAGTAATAATAAGAGAAAATAAAACGAACAAAGCAGACTAGGACAGCCAGCATTTTTAAAGGTTCACTATAAAAAACAAGAATAAGAAAAGGGATAAATGTCATATAAATGCGGTGATGTGGGGTACCCAATTTTGTACACATTGTATATAACCACACATATGCTGTCCTAGCTACTTTTTCTGTCACACAAGCTAGAGTCACCTGAGAGGAGAGAACTTCAATTAAGAAACGCTTCCATGCTGGGCAGTGGTGGCGCACACCTGTAATCCCAGCACTTGGGAGGCAGAGGCAGGCGGATTTCTTAGTTTGAGGCCAGCCTGGTCTACAGAGTGAGTTCCAGGACAGCCAGGGCTACACAGAGAAACCCTGTCTCCAAAAAAAAAGAAAAGAAAAGAAAAAAAAAAAGCTTCCATAAGACTGGGCTGGGCTGTAGGCGACCCTGTAGAGCATTGTCTTATTTAGTGATTGACTTAGAAGGCCCAGGGCCCAGTAACTTCTGAGTGGTGCACTCCTGGCTGGTGAGCCTGAATTCTACAATAAGGCACACTAAACAAGCCATGGGGAGCAAGCCTGTAAGCAGCAGCCTTCCACCGCCTGTGGATCAGCTCTGCCTCCAGGGTCTCGGCCTATTTAAGTTGCTGTCCTGACCTCTTTGATGATGAACAGTGATGTGGAAATGTAAGCAAATTAAACTCCTTCCTCCCCAGCTTGCTTCTGGTCATAGAGTTGCGTTACAGAAGTAGAAATCCTAAGCAAAACAATTACAATATTTATAATAATGAAAATAAACATAATTTTCTGCAAGTTTCTTTGTACTTCAATATATACCTCCTTTCCTTTCCTAATCCTATGTCTGGACAAATACTAAACATCTTTCTGTGACTATACCAAAATTTGCTTTTGCTTTTAAGTCTTAACTACGTAGCCAAGGATGACTTTGAACTCCTGATCCTCCTGCTACCATCTCCTAAATGCAGGTATTACGACTATATGTAACCAAGAGTTCATTTTAGAAACTTATATGAACGGAATTATAAGTATGTGTCTATTTTTGTCTACCTTCTTTTCTACAGCATACTTTACTTGAGATTCATCTATGTTAGGTGTTGTCAGTAACTTTTGTATTAAACTGTGTTCTTTATATAGATATACTACAATTTTTTTTAATTTATTTACTTTATGTACATTGGTATTTTGCCTGCATGTGTAAGGGAGTTGGATCCTCTGGAACGGGAGTGACAAACAGTTGTGAGCTACCAGTGGGTGCTAAGAATTGAACCTGTGCCTTCTGGAAGAGGACAGTGCTCTTAATTCCTGAGCCATCTCCCAAGCCCTACACAATTTGTTTTAAACATATCCCTGACATTTTTTTTTTTTTTGATTTTGAAATGGGGTCTCATTCTGTAGATCTAGCTAACCTAGAACTCCATACACAGATGAGGATGACCTTGAGGTTACACTGACCTACCTCCTTTAGTGTCCCAAATGCTGGGATTACAAGTATGAACAGGAAGGACCAATTTAACAATTTACTTGTTGATGGACATTAGGAACTTGGACTTAATGAGAAACAGAATAACAAAATGAATCCTTATTTTTCATGCTCAGAAAAACACTTCAAAATAGAAGGCTTGGTCAGTGTTAGAAGTATTCTAATTTTGTGTATTATGACCATACTGTTCCTTTAAAAATGTATTAAAGAATAAAGAATACACATAGCCAAGTCTTATTCTAATTATTTTTAAAAGTTAACTGCTCAAGGTTAATATTCATGCTACTGTGTAACCCAATCTCCTAAATTCTTTTCACATTGTTTTAAGAAACTAGTTATTTTTCAATTGTGTTTCTGGGTGTTCTGCCTGCACATATGTCATCACACACATATGCACCACAGGCATGCAATGCCTGCAGAAGTCAGAGCGAGTGCTGGGTCCCCTGGCACAGGAGTTACAGACAGCTGTGAGCTGCCATGCAGGTACAGAGAACCGAGTAGTCAGGGTTCTCTGCAAAGGCCCGGTAAAGCTTTAAGCTTCAGAGAGAGAGTTCGTCTTTACAGGTCATTTTACATTACATTTCTGCTTTGGAGGGGGAGGAGGAGGACAAAACTGAATTTGTTTTAGGAATTGAATTTATTCTGTGCAAAAATTAAATAATCCCAAGTCTGCTTTATCACAATCAACTCTTTCTGGAAGGGCAGGAATAAAGTGTAAAAAAAAGCACCCTTGATAATTAACAGTGTTTGAAACAGTATTTTCTTTCTTCCTTCATTTTTTTGTTTTGTTTTTCTTTGTTTGTTTGTTTTCCAGACAGGGTTTCTTTGTGTAGCTCTGGCTGTCCTAGACTCACTTTATACACCACCCTGCTCTTGAACACATAGGGTTCCACTTGCTAATGCTTCCCAAATGCTATGATTAAAAGCTTACACCCCTATGCCCGTCCTAAAAACAGTATTTTCTAAGTAAAATTGAAATCCAAAAATATGCGGGTAGTTGGCGACTCTTCTGGTTCCTAATCTGATCATTAACACAGCAATTCTAGACTCTAGGACAAAATGCTTTTATAGTAACATTTTTTAAAAGTCAAAAGGAATTTTGGAACACTGGAAACCATCAACTGTACTTTGAATTTCTGTTGTCTCACAAGGAAAACAAAGAAAAACTACTTTGATTTTGGCTGATTAGTAATTCTTTTAATTAAACTTAGAAGCAATCATATAGAGTTGGAGAGATGGACCAGTGGTTAAGAACACTTGCTGCTTTTCTAGAGGACAGAGTTCAGTTTACAGAATCCTTGTCAGGTGACTCAAAACTAACTACCTAGCTCCTGCGGATCTAATTTCTTCTCTGACATCTGTGAGCACCCTGACTCATGTGCATATACCCACACACAGACAGACAGACACACACAGACATACAGATACAGACACACACACAAATAATAATAATGTACATTGTATTAGAAAAGCAACCATATACATTAAAAATCTACTGGTTTAACTTCAGGAATGTTATTTATGAAGGCTTTAATTTATGGTATTTGCTTTACTTGAAGACTAAAGACCCTCTATGACAACTCAGGAGATTTCTCTGCTCTATATGTTTCTTACTGGTATAGTGTTTCTAACAATTTTGTGACAACAATTTTAGGAGTTACATAAACAAGAGGAGAATATCAGCAAACTGAAAAGTAACTTCTGATCATTCAGGCTGGAGATTACACAGAGAGAAGTCTTACCTGATAGAAGCTATAATCCTGAAATTCTGATCACTTCTTTAAAAAAAAAATGTAGTCGTTTTTTATTTTATGCTTATAACTGTTTTGCCTGCCTGTCCATTAGTTCACCATATGTATGCTTTGTATTCTTTGAGGCCAGAAGAGGGCACCAAATTTTCTTAAAATGTTATCACAGACAGTTGTGGTCCAACGCAAGGGTGCAGGGAACCAAACCAAGGTCCTCTGCAAAAGCAGCCAGTGCTCTTAACTACTGAGCCATCTCTTCAGTCTCCTGACTGACTCGTAACTGGTACTTACATTTAAGTGACAATGAAGTTTGATAAGTTAGGCACACTGACATCCAGATCATCACTTGAAGAGGCAGAGGCAGGCTGATTTCTGTTAGTCAGAGGCCAGCCTGGTCTACATAGTGAGTTCCAGACCAGCCAAGGCTACATAGTGAAACCATGTACACAATACACAAATAAAAATTAAAAAGAAAAAAGAACTCTGTAACTATATAGACTTGACATAAAATCATCATGTCTTTTCTGTCCTTATTTAAAGTGGATAACTCCATCAGCATGGCTGGGAATCTGCAGTGATAATAACGTTCAACACGAAGATCGCAAAACGATGACGATAAACACTGACTTACCACTGTCCTCTGTTTGTTGGGCAGGAAGACTCTAACGATGGGTTTCTGTGGTGACTTGGGGTTGTTCCGTGATACATCTGTGGGAGTTTGAAAAACTGAAAGAGATGACGGTAGCACTGAAAGGCTAGAAGAGGAGGAGGATGTAACGGTGTCCATTGAGGCAGAGCTAGAAACAGAAAAATCTGCTCCATTACCCAGGGATTCCAGAAGCTGTTGCTCTCTTTGCTGAAGGGCATCTAGCTTGCTGGTGTACTCTTCATAGGCCTACAAGATAAAGGAGAGTCACACTGGACCTGGACATTCACAAAATACAAACCCAGTCTTTGATTACACCTTCTTTATAATCTAAAACAGGGTTTAAGCTACAAGTTACAAAGTAAATACTACAAATATTCCCACTTTTAAATGGAAAAATATCTGTTATAGATATTAGCTTATTATGTTAGAAAACTTGACCTACATATGTTGTATCTACATGGTCCTTAAATGTTAATTTACAAAACAGTACTTCCCAATATTCTGGTCGAAGAGTAAGTTGCTTTCCAAAGTACAAGTTTAGCATAAGACAAAATATGTATAAAGTATCACACTGCATCAAAGATAGGTAGGTGTCTCTTCCTAAATTTTTCTTTCCAGAAAAGTTGTAGGCATATCAAGTTTTATAGACTTTGGCAGCAAACAATCATTGCTATGCTTATTTGAAATAGATGATTCCATTTGTATGTTTCTGAATATGCAGTGATATGTGCACATGTGCATTCATGTGAATACAGAAGGGGAGAGGGGGAGAGAAGGAGAGAGGGAGGGAGGAAAGGAGAAGGAAAGGGAGAGGGAGAGGGAGAAGGAGGGAAGGAGAGAGGTAGGGAAAGGGACAAGGAGAGAGGGAGGGAGAGGGAGAGGGAAGAGGTTATTAGAGACATGTTGAAATTCAGGAATAAGCTACACAGTGCCAGATCACACTAATCTCACTGTCAACAAAAGAACCTTGGCAGGGCTTAAATGATCTGTAACACTACCTTCTTTCTGAAATAGCCATAGTTATTAGCTAATCATTTATTCTTTTAAAAAATACTTTCTCATTATAGATTCCTTTTTCTCCACAACAAATTTTTATTTATTTGGTAATTTAATACAACGCACCACAATCACACTCACTCTCCAGTTCTCCCACCCTTGCTCCCCCCCAAAACAATTAAGAAAGTGAGAAAGGAAGAAAATCACAAGTCCAATTTGTGCTGCTCATGTACTCACTGAAGCATGGTCAAACTCCCAGTGGTCAGCCCCTTAAAAAAATGGAGCCCTTCCCCAACTCTACTGAGAGAAGCATCAACTGTGAAGAGCGCCACATCAGCATCTTTATCACAATTTGTAAGGAGTCTCTTCAATAGCTTCTTGTCTGGACTGGGTTTTTTTTGGGGGGGGGCAGGGGTGTGGGGAGGGGTTGTCACAGAAGCCTTTGATATCTCTCATTCTCAGTTATGAGTCTGTAGTCATCAATACCACTGCAGAACCTTCCTTGCCCATAGCAGGCAATGGCAGCATGGATTATGCGTGGGCTTTCACATGGTTTCCAACATCATGGACATCCAGACAGCCTCTGGGGGCAGCACAAACTAAGGATACCATCAGTCTCCTGTAACAGCTATGATCCTGGCCATCAACATGCTCTCTGGCAGTATTCCTCATTTTCTCCTTCCTCATCAAAATGCTGTTTAAGCAAGTAAGAATTGATTTGATACTCTGCAACCACAGGAAACTCTGGGCCACTAGGAGTATATCCTCTTAAACATTCCATTTGACAAAAGCTATAAAGTCAAATGGAGTACCATATTAAATACCAAATTCTCAAGGAACAGAATGATACAGAAAGAGATAGCATTAATTGGAATATACATATCCACAGTTCTTTCAGACACTGGAAATCATCTCAACTCAGAGCAATTTAGCCCTCTTGTACCCTAACATCCCAAATAGATGCAGTACTACAAACATTTACAAACCTCCACAAAAGAGAATCAAGGATTTTAGTATGGTATTCCCTTTTCCATCAGACTATAGGCAAGCCTGTAGGGCATTTTCTAATTAGTGACTGATATAGAAGGGCACAGCCCATTGGAGGTGGTGCCACCCTCTGACTTGGTACTGGATGCTATAAAAAAGCAGGCTGAAAATGAAAATTTAGTTTTTTCCAAGGAAGTTTCATTGAGGGAAACAAATTTCTCTTAAGGGATAGGCTGCAAGCCCAGCAGTAGATGGCCAACAGAAAACAAAAAAACAAACAAACAAAAAACCCAAAAACATCAATATCGCTGAGGTTTTTGGAGGTTCTTAGTCTCATAATGTGGCATCACTGCCCACACCCCTTAAATTTTTTCTTATTTGTATTTTAATTTATACTTTCTCTCTTTTTACCCACTGGTCCTTTGCATATATATCATGGCTTCCAGTTTAGTGTGCAAATAAATGAGTCTCTGCATCTTTATTTGTTTCTTTTTCCCCTTGGGGGGTTCTTTTCCTTCTGTCTGTTTTTTTCTATTCTGAGGTGTTAGTTCTTGTTTCATATTATTATATTACATTATATTATTATTCCTTTAGAGGCTTGTTTGTTTTCTAATGAGGAACAGAAAGGGAGTGGATCCAGATAAGAGGGAAAGTGGGAAGGATATGGGAGGACTAGAGAGTAGGGAAACTGTTATCAGGATATATTATATGAGAAACAAATCTATTTTTAATAAAAGGGGGAAAAATAAAAGGAAGCAGGCACGAGGAGCAAGCCAGTAGCAGCACTCCTTCATGGTTTCTGAAATCAGCTCCTGCCTCCATGTTCCTGCTCACTTGAGTTCCTGTGTTGGCTTTCTTCAATGAGCCCTGATTCAGGATACAGAGGGCAAATAAACTCTTACCTCTTCAGGTTGCTTGGTTATGGTGTTTTATCATAGTCACAGTAATCCTGTCAGATCTGATTCTAATATCCCTGCCTTAGAAATTTAGGCATTTATTTTCATTCTGTCTTCAAGACCCAGAGATACTCATACCAAAAGCTTTACAAAAGATTGAAATGCTGCCAGGATCTGACTCTGGAATGTTCACACTCTTGAATGGATACCTTGACTTTAAATCTCACTAGCATATGAATAAGTTTCAGGTCAACATTAATATCTCTAACATCTTCCCAGACTTGGGTCTATATTGTATTCTTTCCCATATTTTATGGATTATTATTCCAACATCATCATCAATTTCATCTTTGATTCTTTAGCTAGTTCTTTTTTTTTTTTTTTAAGTAAGATTGCTAAATTCCATTTTTGGAAAATCCTACTATTAACCACTCCCAGTTCCTCCCCAACTTCCATAACATCAAGACCCATCCCCTTCCTGTCTCCACTAGAAAGTAAAGTGGCATCTAAGGGGGATGATGATGATGATAATAATAATACTGATAATAATATTAATAATAATGGCGGCTCATGTAACTAACCATTGGTAGAGAAAATAAAACCAGGCCACCAGTGGTTCTATTATCTATTCTCAGAAACTTCAAATTGCCTGGTTTTTCAAACTACTATCTGAACAGGTTTTTTGCTGTTGTTTTGTCTCTATGTGTGGTTTTTTGTTGTTTTTGTTTTGTTTTGAGACAGGAGGGTTTCTCTGTGTAGCTCTGGCTGTTCTAAAACTCACTTTGTAGATCAGGCTGTCCTTGAACTCAAGAGATCCACCTATCTCTGCCTCCTGAGTGCTGGGATTAAAAGTATGCGTCATCACCACATGGCCCCTGAATATTTTTTAAAAACAACACATCATTCTTTATGATATCCATTTTAGCTTTTTCTACTTTTCCCAAAATCCCCAAATCTCCTAATGTTGAATTCATTTTGAAAATGACATTATGTTCAAATTTATTCTGAAGATCAAAGCTATTAAATGAATACTAAGCTACAAAAAGAGTTCAAAGACAGCCTACAAAACTTAGGTGAGACCTGGTCTCAAAGTTAAAAATCTAAAGAGAGGTAGTTGTTAGGTGTGGTAGTGCCTTTAATTTCAGTACTCAGGAAACAGAGGCAGGTGTAAATCTTTGAGATCCGGGCCAGCCTGATCTACATAGCTAGTTCTGCCTTAAAACAAAACATAACAAACAAAGAAATCCCAAACAATAGAACAGAACAAAGAATCTGAATAAACAAAGATTTCCTAGAAATACACAAATAGGGGCTGAAGAGTTAGCTCAGTGGTTAAGAGCACTGGCTGCTCTTCCAGAGGTCCTAAGAGTTCTCGTTCTCTCTCTCTCTCTCTCTCTCTCTCTCTCTCTCTCTCTCTCTCTCTCTCTCTCTGTGTGTGTGTGTGTGTGTGTATGTGTGTGTGTATGCGCACAAGTAGCTAGTAGATGAAAGATACTCAAAACCGGTTCTTTCTGGTACTTTGCAAACTAAACCAAACTGAGGTACTAGTCCACACCTATAAGGATGATAACAAGTTGACAATTCAGAGAAACTGAACCCACAAACGTTACCAATGAAAATGTAAAATAGTGTCAAGGCTTTGCGAAAGTATCTTCAAATTATAAGAATTATCACAGGGCCTAGTAATTCTATTCCTAGGCATGCAACCAAGAGATTTAAAACAAAACAAAACAAAATTTCACAAAATTTATGGTGTGAATGTCCATGGTGGAATAACTATTAATTTCCAATAAGCTAAACAGCCGAATGTTCATCAATCGCTGAGGGGTAGAAAGAGTCCACCTGGTAATTGGTTACGAAAGGAAATGAAGAACTGAGGCATGCCACAGCTTAGATAAACTTTGAAGACATTATGTTAAGCAAAAGCATCCAGTCACAAATGGCATGTACAAGGTCTACCAGTACAGGCAAATCTACAGGGACAAAAAGATCAGGCATTTGGAGGAATTCAAGGAACAGATGTTAATGGAGAGACATGCTTTTGAGGAATACTGAAACTGCTTTAGAGTTTATGACGATGGCTTCAACAGTCACAAATCTACTGCACCTGAGTCCTTACGTTTACCCCTCCCCCTTTCTGTCCCAGTAATAGAACCAAGCTTGGTGTAGTGAATTCTAGCTAAAAGCTTGCATTTAACTACACTCAACCCTTTATTTTTTCTATATTTTAAAACAGAGTTGCTAAATTGCATGGACTAGCTTAGAATTTGCTTGCTTCAGCCTGTCAGAGACCTGTCATTACAGGTATGTAGCACCTGCATTAAGAATAAGTATTAAGCTTTTTCTTACTGAATTTAATCTCTTCCTGAATTTATTAACTTTACACAGATATACACAATGAACTGATCTACATTCTGGTATTCTTTTCATTGCAGAGATTGATGAAATGTGTCTGCACTGTTTCCCATTTGACATCTCGAGATGAAAAAGACGGCCATGCATTATGAGAATGCTATATTGACTGTTTTGGTTTGGATCTTAAATGTCCCCAGAGACCACATAATAAAGGCACGGCCCTTTTTACTTTTTACTACAGTGGTAAAACCTGAAAGAGGGAAGACCTAATGTAAGGAAATAAGATTCTCAGGGACATTTCTTGTGCTTTACTTTTCTTTTTTGAGGAAAGGTTTCAATTATGTAGTCCTGGCTGATCTGAAACTCACAGCCTGCCTCTGCCTACTGAGTATCAGGACTAGGTTGGCCTGTGAAGAGAATACTAGATTCTGGCTCCTCCTTATTTTTCTCTTTGCTTCTTACTCCATACACCATATGTCAGGTACGAAAACAAGGAGAAAAACATCTCGAGCTCGCAAGATGGCTCAGCACTTAAAGGGACATGCCACCAAGCATGACATGCTGAGTTCAGTGCCTGGGACCCACATGATGAAAGAAGAGAACTGACTCCTTAAAAGTCTTCGGACTTCCATATGCACTACATGGGACATATTTATGCACAGACATTTGTATGAGTGCATGTGCATATAAAACAAAGAAATGTAAACAATTTTTAAAGCATTTAACACTTCCACAGAGAAGATATTCAAATTCATTGAGTATAAACAGGAAAATGAAAGAAACAGAAAAATCCTGGAAATAATTCTCAGGGGCAAACACATCTTTCCCTCCTCAGGACTGAGGTGATTAATGAGTAAGCCCAAAAAAAAAAAAATGAGTATGCCCGAGATCAACAAACAAGATAAACTTCAAATTGTGTGATGAAAGTGAAGCCTGAATTGTACTGAGATCCTGGTATTTTGGCCATGTCAGAGCGGCAAGATACCTGACAAGGAGAGTTTCGTATATGGAGTAGAATCAGCCCAAGAGAGAGATGGATGATACAGGCAGCAAAGCTGGTGGGGCTGGGCCATCTAAGTCCTTTGAAACTCAAGTCCTGGACATCATATAGAATTTTATACTGTTGAGGTTTGGTTTTGCTTTGGTCCTGTATTTTCTCACTATGCCTCCATTCTGCTCTTGAGGAATGGTAAAACAAACCCTGTCCTGACAGCCTAAGTTTTTTTTTAACCCCAGGACCAACATGGTTGGAAAGAGAAAAATTCTTTAAAGTCGTCCATTGGCCCATACACATGAATGAATGAATGAATGAATGAATGAATGAATGAAGAAATAAACAAATTAACTTTAAAATAGCAACTAAGTAACTAAAGTGTAAAGAATTCAATTAAAAATTAAAGATTTAACGTAGACATTTCTCCAAAGAGGGTGCCCAAATAAACAATAAAATGTAAAAAATATCTCAACATCATAGTCACTGAGGAAATACAAAGCAAAGCCACAATAGAATACCACTTTACATTCATTAAAATGGGTATTATCAAAGTCAAAGCAGAAAATGTTCAGTGTTGGTGAGGCTACTGTGCCTTCACTGATAAGAAAGTAAAATGGTGTAGGCACAGTATAAAAAGGTGTGGGAGTCCCTTTAATGAAATGACCACTGAATGATCCTGCTCTTCTAAGACTGGGTATACATTCGAAGACATGAGGGCTGTCCAAGCCTAAGGACCTGAGTTTGCTCAGGATCAACAATCCACACCGCTCCCCACACTTCTCTGCCTTTTTCTATAAATGCTGGCTCAGCTGTAATCAAGAGTTAATTATATATAAGATAAACCTACATTACAAATGATCAGGTTACCATTAGCTTCAAATATCAGATTTTAAAGCCACCAATCCCGAAGACATGAGAACTGACTCCTCCAAGTTGTTTATTAGCTTCCACATGTGCACTGTGGCATGTGTGTGTGTGTGTTTGTGTGTGCGTGCTTATGTGCAGAAAGTATATAAATACAATTTTAAAACTTGTTTTAAAATTCGAAAGCAAGAATTCAATTATCTTTCACCCATGGCCATTCAGCATATTTTTGCAATCCAAGCATCCACAAATAGGCAAGCATTCTACCACAAGTATCCCCCTGGCAAGGAAGGACATTTTTACACATGTACTACCTATGTTGTAATATGTATAGTCCTTGAAAACATGCTAAGTAAAATACGCCAGCCACAAAAGGACAAACGATGTGATTCTATTAAAACAGTCAAATTCACAGACACAGGAGTACCTAGTTGTTATTACAGATCATGATGAGAGGAAAATGTGGATTTGGTAGTTAATATGTAAAATAAAAAAGATGAGTCTTAAATGATGAAAAGTTCTGAAGATGGATTGTATTGATGGTTTCAAAATAAAATTAATTTGCTAAAAAATTATTTATTTATTTTAATTTTTTTTATTCTATGTATATGAGTGCACTGTCACTGTCATCAGATACACCAGAAAAGGGCATCAGGTCCCATTATAGATGGTTGAGCCACCATGTGATTGCTGGGAATTGAACTCAGGACGTCTAGAAGAGCGGGCAGTGCTCTTAACTGCAGCCCTAAAAATTTATTTTTTAAAGTGGTAAATTCAATGTATCTTTTATTCTAAGAAAAAAATGTTAAAGATTTTTAATAAGCGAACCTCCAACCCTGAAGAACAGTATACCTCGGGAGTCATCGTGAGAACTGGCTTTTGACTGAAGTCCTTCAAAGTTCAGTCTTTTCTCTTGGGTTGGTCTTTCCACAGGCAAGCATCTGTCAGTCTTCTACATAGTGTATCAAATGCTAATTAAGACTAATATTCTAACACCTTTATATGTTCATTGTCTATACGTCCCTCCCCCCTGAAGCACAATCTATTTGAAGATACAGATTTTTGGCGCTTAAACTTTTTTTTTCCAATATCACTGCAAACAGTATATATATATTAGAGGGCATTCAGTGAATATCCCTATCTGTAGAACCTTAACATATGTCAGGAACCATGTTATTTTGTAACTATAAACTCAATTCTTAAATTATTACATGTAATGCTATTCTAATTTTTTCTGAAATATTTTATAAATATTTCATAATATTTGATATTACTATTTCATAATATTTAATATTTTTCATAATGACTCAATATAATCATATTATATGATACTAGTACATATGGAATCTGTTACTTTGTCACATACTAATAATATAACCCATTAAATTTTGCTCTGATGTTATACTTTTTTGAACATATGATTCAAATTTGTATGCCTAGTTGTAAAAAGAAACCAATCCAATTAAATATAACTAAAAAAAGTCCACAATTTGTATAACAAGGAATAGGTAAAGAAATGAGAAATGTTTAGTCCAAATAAGAGCTGCCTGGTGGTAGACTAATGGCAGAGACAACAGGACAGCAAAGCAGTAGAACAAGGCGGTGGCAAGTATTACACATTTGTAAGTAGATATCTATCTGCCTTCTTCCCTTTAGCAATAGTACCTACCACCAGAAGTAAGGTACTTAACCTCTCTATTTAGCCTGAAAATGGAAATAAAATACCTATGCAGGAGTTTGCTAAAAGTAATTATAAGTATTAATAAAAGCATTTAACATAGTACAGGGCACAGAATAAGAATAAGCACAAATGTTTTTCTTTTTACTAATCAATTTTCAAGTATTTAAGTGTCTCAAGAGTATGCGTCTGGTGAAAACAATCCATCATGACTGTAAATAAACATGTTTATTGATTCAAATGTGGGAAAGTCCGCAATAGATAGAGACAAACTGTTGCTTATGTTGTATAGTTGATAAACAAAAATGAGCAGTTTCATTAAGACTATACTGAGACTACTTCTGACTTCTCTGCTTGTCCTCCTATACTACACAACTGAAAGTACAGCTAGACTTCGAGTTCTGCACTGATAGCATAAGCAGCAGTGGGATCCAGAATAAGTCATGAGGAAGACAAGAAGAGAACGGTTTAGTTGGTGTTTCTAAAATTCCAAGATTTGCTTAACTTTCTCACAAAATAATGAAGACTTAATTTTTCTTTAAAAAATAATTAAGGGGCTGAAGAGATGGCTATGCAGTTAAGAGCACTGCCTGCTCTTGCAAAGGTGCTGAGTTCAATTCCCACCAATCACATGGCGGCTCAACCATCTGTAATTGGATCTGATGCCTTCTTCTGGTGTGTCTGAAGACAGCTACAGTGTACTCACATACACAAAATAAATAACTAATTCTGTAAAAAATAGATTGCAAAATCAGAAATTTAGTTAAAAGTTGTTCAAACCATGTGTTAAAATCTCTGGTATTTGAAGCCAAAT
Organism: Grammomys surdaster; assembly: GCF_004785775.1. Taxonomy (NCBI): domain Eukaryota; kingdom Metazoa; phylum Chordata; class Mammalia; order Rodentia; family Muridae; genus Grammomys; species Grammomys surdaster. The sequence goes on from NW_021604631.1 coordinate 6,819,381, forward strand.
GCTAACTTTGTCTTTGGTTTGTTTTTTGTTTGTTTGTTTGTTTTTTGTTTGTTTGTTTGTTTTGAGGCAGAGTCTCACTGTGTAGCCTAGGTGTTTTAGAACTATGTAGCCCAGGTCGACCTCAAATTTACAGACATCTGTCTGCCTCTGCCTTGTAAATGTTGGGACTAACAGGGCATACCATCATGCAATTATAGCTGAGCAAGAGTTACTGAAGAAAGGCAGTAGAGAGCGTGGCAAGTCGTGTTAGCTGGAGAGCCTGACTGACTAGACTCCACACTAGCTTGCTTGCCACGGATGGACTGACTTTTAGAAGAAAACTAAGGGCAAGAAGGCCTCTCTGTGACTATACAGTACCTACTGTCTCACAGGACAGGATTAAGAACAATAGCTAACTACAGATGGATAACTTCACTTAAGGCAGATGATACAAGTCCCAAGGCATCACTAAGTAGCAAGACTGAGCAATGGTGCTCCATTCCAAGATTATAAATTCTATCTAAGAGAAAGCAGAAAACAACTATGGAGAACATATTTTTAAAATATTTTACAAAACCATCCAAATTTCCCAAGATGGCAATTCATTCTGCTGACTCCCAAAACAGTGGGCTTTTTCTTTCTCTCTTTTTAACAACTCTTTTTTTAAAAATTCAGGCAATATTTTGAAGTTTATAGGGGACATCCCTCTCAGTTTTGACATTTTCCAAATCAAACTAACACATGCAGATTGCAACAAGTGAATGAAAACAAGACTAAGAAAAAAAGACAAAGTTAATTCTTCCAATGTTTCCAATCCTGCTCTCTAAAATAACCAAAACTATGACTATAAAACATTTGAATATATTTTTCCCTCAAAATTACTATAAAGCAATACTCAAAACTTACCTCCAAGTATATTGATGGTGGGTTATGCTCTCCACCAAATTTGTCCAATAGGGCCTCTATATGTTCCTGTGTCAACTTAATCATTTGCTTGATATTCCAGACCTAAAAAAGGTAAAAGAATCTAATTCAAGATCACTTAGCATATGAATTAAAAATATTTTAATGTAGACAAACAGAATGTAGTAACTATCAGTATCCTCCTCAAGGTTCTAGATAATTTATTGGGGTTTATGATTATTAGTAACTGTATTAACCTTTTACCATCTAGTAATGTATCTCTATCTATAAGAGATTCAAATACCTGCATATTCAGAATAAACAATCAAAACTAGCAGTTACTATATTAAATAAAATAAGACAGACTCAGAAATACAAACACCACTCCACATTTCCTATACTGTGGAACTTACATTCAAAATTAAACACACACACACACACACACACACACACACACACACACACACACACACAGAATAAATCGTGAAAATCTATTTTTATCTTCCATCAAATTTGGGTCTCCTCACCAGAAAGCAAACTCTTTTTTTTTTTAGAGTTTGTTATTGTGATGGTTAACCTTCAGTGTAAACTTGACTGGGTTTATATTTTTATTTTATTTTTTTAGTGAAAGAAGATATTGGCCAGGTAGTGGTGGCAGACACCTTTAATCCCAGCTCTTGGGAGGCAGAGGCAGGAGGTGCTCTATGAGTTTAAGGCCAACCTGGTCTTCAGATTGAGTTCCAGCCAAGCAACAACCAAGGCTACAAGTGACAGTCAAGGTTTTACAGGGAAACCATGTCTTGAAAAACAAAACAACCAAAACCAAAAAAAGAAAGACTATATTATGCCTGGAGGGTTTAACAAAAACCAGCTGTCTCACAATGTAGCCACATGAAGGCTGAACTGTTCTAAGATGGGAACAAATGAGAGGCCAGAAACGAGGGCTTCCTGAGATTGGGATTTAGACATGTTTCTGCCCAGGAAGCTGGGAATGGGTGTAGTAATAACCTGGTGATCTTCTGCAGGGCCCGAATCCCGTAGACTGTCATGTTTATCCTAGACTCTTCCTAGACTCCTGAGTGTTGTTTCCCAGTCAACAGAACTTCTTATGAAAGAAGTCACAGGTACTTTGCAAGAGTTTCAGTGTAGTCATGCCCTAGGCTTTACTGTGATAACTGTCACCAGAAAACTGTTTCCAAAATTGTACTATGTTTAAATATATTTAAAATAAACTGTTTGGAGTCAGACTCTTTGAACCAACACAAGCTAACTAAGTCAGTCGGGTTGAACCGGATTTCCTTCTTACTTCAGTCAGATCGTTACTCTGCAGGAACCCTGACACCCTCAATCTGTGGATCATACAGTGCAAAAAGAGAAACCACTTCTGAGAGTTTCCTCTGACCTCCAAGCACAAGCACCATGGCTCATGTGCTTCTATATTCATACACATGCTTCTATCCGCCCCCCCTCTCTCACACACACACACACACAGGCAAATTATGTAAATATATAATTAAATAAGCAAATGTAAAGAAAATCGTATCTGGCTCATTTACTATATGTGGCTTTTCATCTCTACCCTAAAAAAAAGTCTTTTAGAATTTGTAATTCTAATAATAAAATCTCCCCAGTTTTCCATTTAACTTGCTCTGTATACGTCAATAACAAGTAGGAGCTAAGAATATTGTACCACACATAAAATATCAACTTGATGTGGCGCTTAGTTTATATCAGGCACTGTTTATATACTTGTCTCTATTAGTTTATTTAACTACTAGAGTGTCTTGGTTTTAGTACTTGATCTCGTGAAGTACAAATCTTAGCTACGTAAGTCAAGCATTAAACAAACATAACATGTCATACTGTGATTAAAAACAAGCATATATATATATATATAGTGTTTTTTTTTCCAAAGAAACAAGCAAACAAATGAGCTTGAGACCAGGACATGGAGGGCTATTAATTTAAAGATCTGAAGGAAGGGGAGTAAGCACAGAATGCACATCCGAAGGAGAAAGCTAGTAAAACAGAGGAGGAAAAAAATACAAAAGCATTAACATTGGGGAAAGACTGGCTCATGTGTGACAGGCTGATTGCATTAATGCCCCCAATTAACAGTTTTCTAATAGGCACACCTTTTAGTCTGTAACTTTGCAAGTCCTCTTTCTATTCTGACCCTAGGCTTCTTCAGAGACTTGGTTGTTCTTGTGATATCTTGCAGCACGGTATTGGCAAACATAACCCAAGCAGCGGTTTGAAATGCAAATATGAACTCCGCGCTATCTTGCACAACTGAACTTTGCTTGCTCTTTCACCTCTGCTCTGCTCTGCTCTAAGAACATGCCTCCGCTGGCCTATCAGCACGACACTGTGCCACATAAGCTATTCTAGAATAGTTAGCTATCTAGAACCACCAGCTGGTCACAGATAAGTGATCTGAACTCAGCCAACAATGTTCGTGTAATTCACAACAGCATGATTTCACAACTGAAAATAATGGTGATTTTAAGTGCTGGGCTTTAGGGAGGTTTATTAAATAATAGAAAATATATTGTACAGAAATATGCAACAGAACACACAAAAAATACACATGAATGCTCCTAACGGTAATATTCCTATTAGCCAATATGTGACAACAAGGTGGACATGGTTATGCACGCCTGTAATCCCAACACTGGGGAGAGATAGGCAGGAGGGCTGGGAGGACAGACTGGGCACATGAGACCCTCTCCTAACAGAAGAGCAGAGGAGCTGAGCGAGTGGTTCAGTTGGTAAAGTGCTTGCCATGCAAGTACGAGGACCTGAACTCAGATCCCCAATGAGAACAGCCTAAATGTTCATCTGCTAATAAGTAAAATGCAGTGCATCTATTAAAATAAAATGTTATGCAATGAAAAGGAAATAAACCATGCATATGTACTATAACATAACATGAATTGATCTGGAATACGCTGTATTAAGTGCAAAAAGCTGGCAAGCAAAGGACTATATAATATAAATGATTTAAAATTGTCCACAATAGGGAAATCTATAGAGAAAGAAATAGATTAATATGTTACTTAGTTGCTCAGGAATGGAAAGGATAGAGGGATTAAAGGAAGATGGCCAAGAGTTTTAGGAAAATCAAAATATTTTAAAGTTAAACTTGGACGGTGAGAAAGATGAGAGGCCATCTTCCCTGGGGCATTTAGCAGATACAAAGCACTATCAAATAACTGTTACTGCTAGCATGTTCTTTAAGTTCACACTGTAAACATTGCTGGTGACCCCTTTAGGAGAATGAGGCACTATGACTCTAAGGGTTTATGGACTTTCTTTTGCCCCCCCCCCCCCCGGTTTCCTTGAGTAAAAAACTATCAGTCAACTAACCAGCAGGACTATCCTTCTGTTAGTACCAACCATCTGGAATAGTCCATGGACATTTTGAAGACAACTACAAATCTGAGTATGGAAAGCAGTGGGAACCTAAGTAAAGATTAAAGGAGAGCTAACTAAAGGTTTTCTTCTTGTCAAGAGAGTATAGGAGAAAATACAGATGCTGAGCATTTGAACGGACGGCATCCCTTCACAAGAATTACACAGAATTGCCACAAAGCAAAGTTATGACAGGGAAGAAAAACCTACATTATTCTGTAAATCTAACTCTATTAAACCTTTTAAGGTAACTTTTAGTTTTAAAAATATGAAGCTAAGGCTGGAGAGATGGCTTGGAGTATGTTCCAGGGGAATACTTGCTGTACAAAAGCCTGACTACATGAATTCAATCCCAGAATTCATGCCAAGAGAGGCTCCTGCCTGTAATTCTACCATTTCTATGGCAAGATGGGAGGGAAGATAGGAGAACTGGTTAGAAGCTTGTATATAGATGTACACACACACACACACACACACACACACACACACACACAAAGAATAAATATTTTTAAAACAGAAGCTAGTAATTCTTTACACTAAAATGTGCAGGGTTTTTTTAGATTTATTTTAAAAAGAAATTTAAAAGTAGAAAAAAAAAGACAGACACACATGACGGGTAGTTCATACCTATAGTCCTAGTTAAGGTATGAGGAAAATTTGAACCCAGGAATTCAGGGCTGGCTTTAGCAACCCAGAAAGAGACCTGTCTCAAAAGTTAAAATGAACAGTATAAAAATAAATAAAAAGTGAAGTTCTACTGAACAAAATAGAAACAGAATGTTAAGATACTTTAAAACTTTAAAGGAAAAACCTCAGTTCTATACTTAACTCTTTAGACTCTTCCTGTCTTCGTAACTAACAACCTCACTGCAGAGTGAATATAGCTCCCAGGTCCCAGGCTATTCTGTCATCTGAAGCTCTCGGACGTAGTTCTATTTCCAAACCTTTAGTGAAACTCCCCTTTGTCTTAGGTTCTAGGGGAGAGGCTCTACTGTACTTTCTAAGTAGGCTCCTCTCAGTATTTATTTACCTGGATACAGCTAAAGCAAAAAAGAGAAAACCATGAAGAGAATTTCTGTGACTCATTAATTTCTCAGAGAAAATATCAATCAGTTCCTTGAAAGTGTCAGTAAACAACTGGAGGTGGTGGCACACACCTTTAATCCCAGCACTCAGGAGACAGAAGCAAAGACAGGCAGATCTCTGTGAGTTTGAAGCCAGCCTGGTTTACATAGAAGGCTACAGCCAGGGCTACACAGAGAAACCCTGATTTGGGGGGGGGGGGGAATTCAATAAACCACAATAAAAATGTAGCCTAGGAATCACAAAGGTAAAATAACTGCATCATAGCCAGCTTAAGAGTAAATTTTATGGCAGGAAAAGAATCATAAGTAGTTTTAACTCAACAAATTCAAACTACACTTGAGATAGATATTTTTGTAAAAATTTAAGTACATAGCCAAAATCATCTCAGCAAAGATGGAAAGCATAACTAGGCCAATAAACATGTAAAGAAGTTAAAAATTAGCCGAAGGTCAATCCAAAGGAAACAGCAGGGTTGATGGTTCCACAACTCCCTGGAGCAACTGGGTGATGGGGGCTATCTCATCTCATCTCCTCCAAGGCTGGCAGGTGTTAAGCAGCCAGAGTTACCAACAAGTGAAGTAAATAGCTGATACACACAGTTGGATGATTTTCAGTGAAATTCAGACTTAATCTCCCCAACTTCAGGCAAGGATTTAATTAATAAGAACATGCTGAGATAACAGAACATTTATCATATGATAGGTTGGAAATTTTTAAAAAATTCTCTTAATATCTCAGAGAAGTGTTCATACTTGTACAAATTTAAAATATTGAAAGAAAAAGTAAAAATCAAAAGAGTAAAATTGTGCTTTTGTGGTACACATTCACTTAACCAGCATCCAAAAGAAATGCTTAAATTTGCTTAGGGGTATAGCGCTGGAGAAAAGTGCTTGCTTAGCAGAGCACCCACCCTCGAGCCAAATTTAACAGGGGGGAGAAGGGGAGGTTCAGATCAGTAAAATTAGAGATGGAAATAGCACATTACAACAGACAATGAGGAAATTCAAAGTGAGAGACTTGTATATTAAAAACCTGACATGAGAAAAGAAGCTGAAGCAATTAGATGGGAAGATCTCCCATGTTCATGGACTGATAGGGTTAATCCTGTGAACATGTGCATTCACCAAAAGCAATATACAGATTCAGCGAAACTCTATCAAAGTTTCCTAAATCAAAATATTCTGTGCATTTATTAAATATTTTTTATTTTTCTTGCAATGCAAGATTTAAAAAATATGCTTTCTATAAACAACATCCCAAATTCATACAATTTAAAATCTTAAAGAGTCAAATAGCAAATATTTTTTTTTGTTTGTTTGTTTTTTGTTTTTTTCCAAGACAGGGTTTCTCTGTGTAGCCCTAGCTGTCCTGGAACTCACTCTGTAGACCAGGCTGGCCTTGAACTCAGAAATCCGCCTGCTTCTGCCTCCCAAGTGCTGGGATTAAAGGCGTGCGCCACCACCACCTGGCAATAGCAAATATCTAAAACAACTAGATTCAATTTTCTGGCCCTTTTTTGGTTCTTATTTTTTATGTTTCATTGTTGTTGTTTTGGTTTTTGTTTGTCTGTAGCGTTGACTGGCTTAGAGCCTGCTGTATATATAGATTAGGCAGACTTCAAACTCATAGAAATCCACTGTCTCTGCTTGTGTGTTAGTATGAAAGGCATGTGCTAGCACATCTGGCTTCCAAATCTTGTCTTAGAGTTTGCTTAGCAGTTAAGAGCATCAGCTGCTCTTTCAGAGGACCGGGGTTTGATTCCAGAATCCACATGACAGCTAAGAGCCACCTGTAACTCCAATTCCAGAATTCAACCTCCTCTTCTGGCCTCCTTGGGCGCCAAGCATTAAGTGGTACACACATACACTTGGGTAAAAGAGCTATGTAACTAAATTTTTTAAAAGTTTATTATTTTTATTTATATGTATGTGTGCCTTCATGTATATATGCAGACATGTGTACAAGTGCTTACTGGGGCCAGAAGTACTGGAGCTGGAGGTACAGGCAAGGTAACCCACCTGATGTGGGTGCCGGGAACTGCACGAGCAACAACTACTCTAAAGGACTGGGCTATCTCCCCAGCACGACTTATTCTAAATCTAGATTTCTTTTTTAATTGAGACAACCAATCATTTCCTGGGTTACCCTGCTTCATGTCATTAGTTTAAAACAAAAAACCCTATTCGTGTCTCTCTCTAAAACATTTACAAAGGTATCAATTCCCATTTCTCTAGACTTAGCGCCATGCTATCATTCATTTTCCGGTCAGAAGGAAATCCCTAGAACACACCTCACCACTTTACTTCCCTTGCTTAAAAAGATTAGTAGATCCCCAATTAGAAACAAATTCATACTTAACTAGAAGACCTGTTTTATTGTCTCATCAGGTACCGTGCCCTTCACCTCTTACACCCACACACTTCATACATGCTATCCCTTTCCCCTGGAACATTCTTTGCCTAGTAGCTTTCCAAATTAAGCAAAACTTTAACTGTGGCTTCCTAAGAAGACCTTTTTTCATCTCAATTTATACTGAATCTTCATTAAACTCTTTTTTGGAATGTATCACAATTTGAATCCATATGTGTACATGTATTTTTTTATAATGAGTTTTGTGGCCATCTTATTGGAGAGACCACATGTAAACCCAAGCACATACAATAAAAACATTTAATGCACTATTTTACTGTTATAAAGTGGTTTTTTGATCAGATCAGGATTATATTTTATAATGTTTTCTCTGGAAATAATGCTTAGGTTAACTAATAAGTCAGAAAGGTACAAAAGGGAGGCAACTGCATTAAAAGCATACTACAATTAGCAGCAAAAGAAAAGTGGTAAGAGTCTGAACTTCTGTTGATAGATTCAATTTTATTTATTTATTTGTTTGTTTGTTTGTTTGTTTGTTTAGGTTTTTTTGAGACAGGGTTTCTCTGTGTAGCCCTGGCTGTCCTGGAACTCACTCTGTAGACCAGGCTGGGCTCGAACTCAGAAGTCTGCCTGCCTCTGCCTCCCAAGTTCTGGGATTAAAGGCGTGCGCCACCACTGCCCGGCTAGATTCAATATTTTTACAGACCTATAATATACCAAAGAAGAAGCCAAGGTTCAAAGTAAGCAAATATTCCAAAAAAAGGAACTGTAAAAAAATTGTGTGTAGTAATTCAGCTTTGCATTTAGATGACTGAGACTATTAAGAGAAATTATAATCCCAACTCCAGAATAAATCATCACATGCCCACCACTGATGTGAACGCAAAAGAAACTCCTTCTGTCAATCAGTTATGTCTGGTGGCTGATAAACTAAATCAGGTCATGACAAAAAAATGTAAACACAAGCCAAGTATGGTGGCACAGGCCTGCAATCCCAGCACTCAGGGGGCAAAGGCAGGTAGATCCCTGAGTTCGAGCCCAGCCTGGTCTAAAAAGCTAGCTCCAGGATAGTCAGGGCTACATAGAGAAATCCTGTCTCAAAAACCAAAACAATATGAAAATAAAAATGCAAACACAGACCTTACACATTAAACATTAAAACCATAAAATGAACATTTTAAATTCTAAGAGTCAATGATCTTCCATTAAATATGACTGACACTTAACCTAACAGTAAGATATCTTTTTAGTTGGGCAACTAACATAACCTGATTAGGTCAATTTCAATTCAAAGAGCAAAAACTTTCTTTTTTAATATTATGGCTGCAACAGTAGATTACAATGTAATGGTCAAAGTTGTGATCTACATAATGGGTATATACTCAAGTTGAGATACTCTTTTACAGAGATGTTAGCTGGCTAAATTATTTAGTATTGGACTAATATAAACCATTAAGAAGAATCAGCGTTTCACAGTTGATTACACAAATAAACCACAGCTTCTTCAAATAGTTTAAGTCTCTCGTGGGGTTAGTATCAGAGAAACATGAACAGAATCAAGAGGCAGTGTGCCCCAGGCCAGTTGTATAACCTTTTAAAACAAACTTCACCCACAAAACAGAATTTATAATATCTACCTCTCAAGAGTTGTTGAGAAAAACTTAGTATTTGTTGTGTAAGTAAACAGGCTTTAAGCCTCTAATTCCAGCTTTGTCACTTAGCTGTATAAAACTGGAGAAGTTAGTCTGTCACACCATCCAGTTTGCACTGTCCCTCCTCTAAAGTTTTTTGGCATATCAATCTTTATTCATGTGTGACATGCATAAGACAAACTTCATAGAGCTAAGAGATTTTGAATCTAAGAATTTGAGAGATTCTCAGTATCTATCAGAAAATGAGTTAGAAACTCAAATACAACTGAATTAAACACTCAATTCATCAATCTAATAATAAAATGAAGTCAACACATCATCACTGTAAAACATTTCTGTGTATTAAAAGATTTTTGCAGTTCTATGATGCTGTGTCTGGCATGGCCTAAAAGGTACAGAGTGACATGGTTTCCTGCCCCTGGAACAGAGCTAGCGGGACATGGCCTCCAGGAGTGTTCATGGGTTGCTAGGCATGATACTTGTTGGCATAATAATGTACATAGTTTCTTTATGTTCCTCCTTTAGGTGATTTCTCATGCCAAGGTTATCGGGGAATGTTCTCCTTGAATGTTCTCGAGGTTAATGACTCCATAATCATCAGAGACAGCACTAGTCTGGGAGTTGAGGGTGTGTCTATGTCCTTAGCAAAATGTTAAGTGCTGAGACCTTCAGGACACAGCCCTTAACGCTGTGGGAAAGAACTCTGAAAACATGAGTTCAAGAATGTATAACTTCTAACCTATGCACAATATAAGGATGTAATATGAAATATATGAGGGGCTTCATGGACCTAAAAGAAAAAAGTCAGCTGCACTATGAGCCAGCTTGTCAGAAAGATATTAGGAAGGAGATAAAGCTATTTGGAAAGTGGTGATTACAGAGCAAGATTCCACCCAGCTAAGTTTTTTGTGCTTACAAAGGCAGGCAGATTCCTGAGCTCAAGGTCAGCCAGAAACAGAGCTAGTTTAGCACCAGGTATAGCAGGAATGGTGATCTCAGAGCCAGATCCCACCCAGCTAGTTTATTGTCTGTGCTTACAAAGACAAATAGATCTCTGTATTCATTTGCCAAGTTTAAAAAATGTGCTTGTTGTCTTGTAAGAATCAAGGGGGCTAAGGTCATATAAAGGGGCTGGTTTGTAGAATAATCGAAAGGGAACCTGGAGTAAATGACTGAACTGATATGCAAAAAAAGACTGCACTTTGGTCTGCAAGGGTTGAGCTATCTAGACGAGCTGTCTGGAGATCTCCAGAGAAAGCTGTCTCAGAGGAACACAGGCTGTCAGCTTGTACCCCGCATTGACTTCAAGTAGTTTTTTTCATTGCTCTCAAACACTCCTTCTCTCAGGAACCACTCTCCAAGCTGAGGCTGGTCCTTGGTACTACAGCAACTACTTTTAAGTACCCGAAGTTAGTATTCTGTCTAAACTCCACCTCCACAGTTACCTGGCAACAGCCAGGCATGCTCCTCCCCACAGTTACCAGGCAACAGCCAGGTAGGCCTGCCCACTATAAAAGGGGCTGCCTGCCCCCTCCTCACTCCCTTGCTCTCCTGCTCTCTTGCCTCCAGCTTCTCTCTGTCCCCTCCCCCTCCCCCCTCCCCTTCCCTTCCTCCCTCTCTCCATGTGGTCATGGACTCCTCCACCCCTCT
>NW_021604631.1:6835834-6837009 GCF_004785775.1 Grammomys surdaster
CTGCCCTAGGGAGAAGGTTGAATTGCAAAGCAGGATTCTGGGGTTGAGATCAGGATTAGCATCAGCTGAGAACTTAAAAAGCAAATTATCAGTTTCCACCCAACTCCTCTTTAGTCAGAAACTGGAGGAGTGGAGCCCAACAATTTTAATTCTTATGCACATTCAAGCTTGGAAATAGTTGGAGTAAGATAACTGTTTACCAGAAGTATTGCTTGTTGTAGGCCACCTAACTATTTTCTAAAGTGAGTTTTCTAATTAACACTATCACTAGAAATTAAAGAAACTCCTACTTCTCCATATTATCACCAATACTGATATCGTCAGATGTCTTCATTTCTACCAATCTAATGTACATAAAATGGTCTTATTGTTTTAATTTTCCTGATTATTCCTGAAGCTAAAGTACATCCCAAATGTTTATTGGTCATGTCCTCCTATATTTCTATCGTATCTACCTACTGCATTTTTCTTTTGATTTTTGTTTTGTAACTGTAAAGAGATGTAAAGACCACTTTTAATTTTTTGTGTATGTAGTGTATGTAGTGTGTGTGTGTGTGTGTGTGTGTGTGTGTGTGTGTGTGTGGTGTGCTCCTACATTTGAGTGGAGGCCAGAGATCAAGCTGCGTGTCTTCTATTGCTCTCCACCTTATGTTTGTGACAGTGTCTCACTGAACCTATAGCTCTCCGTTTCGTTTCGGCTACACTAGATAGCCCCCAAGCTCCTGGGATCCACCTATATCCCCCAACCTCAAACACTGGTGTGACAGAACTAAGAGCCACCTCCCCAGGGTCCCTTTTTCTTTTCTTCTCTTGATAAATGCAGAGTGGAGATTGGGGGATGTCTTACTATACCAATAAATCCACAACCTTTTCAATTCGACTTTCCATGGGGTGGGATTACAGGCTTGAATCATTCCTCTTGGCTACATTTATAGTAAAAATTTTATAGTGATTTATAGTGATTTCCCCAATAATATTATTTTCTGGTCAAGATAATAGTAAGCAATGGTAAATAATAATTAGAATTAGCAAAGCTAGATTGCTACTTATTGGTCAACATTTTCATTAGCTTTTTAAATGACTGAACAAGAGGTCCTGGAGAGATGGATCAGCAGTTAAGAGTGGTTAAAAATAAAATAAAATAAAATAAAATAAAATAAAATAAAATAAAATAA
>NW_021604631.1:6837019-6856328 GCF_004785775.1 Grammomys surdaster
AAAATAAAATAAAATAAAATAAAATAAAATAAAATAAAATAAAATAAAATAAAATAAAATAAAATAAATAGTGGTTAAAGTCTACTTTAAGAGAACCCAGTTTTGATTCCCAGCACCCAAATGGCAGCTCACAATCATGCTCTACACAGGTTCTAGGCCATCCAGGACTACAAAGTATGACCCTGCCTCAAAAACAGAAAACAATACAACAAAAGGCTGAACAAGAAACTCATCCCTTAAGCCCTCTGCAAATAAAGTTAAGAGCACTTGATTTCCTCAGCAGCTCGATGATATCCAGAAGCATTTAGGCCACTGAGCAGCAGATACCACTCTCTAATAGAGACAAATTGGCTGACAAGTTGTAGGATACCCTCAATCATGCTGTTATGTTTCCTTGAAAAGAGTCTTTCTAGTCTACACATTCTCAGAAGATGGAAGAACTTAGAAAAGTTTCTCAACAATCTCCATGTGAGTGTTTACAACTCTCTAAAGGCATACCTCCCAGCTGCATAAAGGCCAGCCAGGAGCATAAAAAACACAGTAAATGCTTAGGGTTTCTTTCTTATATATAATTACATAGCTACTTTAAAAAATTCTAGTAAGTCAGCATACAAAGTCATGGTTGTAATTGAGCCAGGGTCTGGCCCCAAATTCCCCAGGGAGCTACTCCTCCTAAGTTTTTGTTTTGTTCTTGTTTTAACTAGTAAGGATTGAACACAAGGCCTCACATGGGTTAAGAAAAGCACTCACCACTGAGCATTTACATCCCCAGTCTTTTTTACGATGGCATTTTCACATAATTGAGTCCTTATTGCTCCAATGCACTAGCTTTCTTTAGTACTCTTCCCTATGCCCTGATTCACTATGGTTGATTCCCTTCCTCCCTAGAAGTAGTTCCAGCCTTTCTCTCATGCCATTGTCTAGGGTTAGCTTCTTTTGTTTTTGCTTTTTTTTCCCTTTTCTATTTGCTATTTTTTAAATCTTATACATTCTTAATTTATATCTTTCATGTTAGTCCACTCTTTTTGTTATGGTAGAATCCTCCAAAATGTCCTTAATGATCTGAATCCCTTGAATGTAGGCTTAAGAGTTATTAACCTGTTTCTAACAGAATATAGCCAAGACTAAGCCATTAAAAGACAATGGCGAGGCTGGAGAGACTGCTCAGAAGTTAAGAGTACCAACTGCTCTTCTAGAGGTCCTGAGATCAATTCCCAGCAACCACAAGGTGGCTCACAACCATCTGTAATGGGATCTGATGCCCTCTTCTGGTGTTTCTGAAGAGAGTGACAGTGTACCCACATCCATAAAATAAAACATAAATATAAATTTTAAAAAATGACTTTCATTCTCTTCTAAAAAGTCAGCTGTCTTGCTATGAAGAGGCTCCTGTGAGTAAATCTGGAAGTGGGTCTTCTGCAGTCTGCTATATCCATATAAGGAAGCAAGAGAGAAGACTGTCACTGGCTCAAGACTTGTAATGATTACATCCTTGGTAATTCTAGCCTTGTGAGATCCTAAAGCCAGAACTATGCCAGCTAAGCTGCTGATTCCTGCCCCTCAGAAACTGTAACCTGTTTGCTATTTTTATTATGTTTTGGAAACACAAGGGGCTACTAAATTTTGAAAGAACTTATTAACTAATATAGGTGGGTTGCAAGAATCTTCACTTACACACTGTCCTTTAGTCTCTTAATAAGTGGGGGTTGTTTCTGCATGAGCATGTGTGTGGAATGTGAGCCTGTATATATGCCTGTTCACATGGACGTTGGTCCATGTAACTAGAAAGAGGCTTGAGGCTGACCTCAGGAGTCTTTCTCAGTGGAACTCCGAGCTCACCCGTATCGCTCATTTAGCTAGCCTGCTTGTTCTGGAGAGCCCACCCCAGCGCTCCAAAAGCTGGAATTGCAGGTGACTGCCATGCTCAATTGGCATTTTTGTGGATGATGAGAATGTAAACTCTGATCCTCATGATGTCTTAAGAGTTTCTATTGCTGTGAAGGGACACCAAGAAAACTCTTGTAAAGGAAAACATTTAATTAATTGGGACTGGTTTACAGTTTCAGAGGTTTAGTTCATTATTGTCATGGTGGCATATAGAGAGACACAAGAGAAGGAGCTGAGAGTTCTACATCTTGATCTGCTGGCAGCAACAGGAGACTGTGACACTAGTCCTAGTTTGAGCATATGAAACCTCAAAGCCCACCTCTACAGTGACACACTTCCTCCAACAAGGCCACACCTCCTAATAGTGCCACTCCCCATGGCCAAGCATTCAAACACGTGAGTCCATGGGGGCCATTCCTATTTAAAACACCATACAAGGCAAGTACTTTATCCACTGAACTACCTCTCGGACACCTTAATAAGGTATTTACAAACAGAAGTTTCTCCCTCGCTCCTTTCCTTTTTTCCTTCCTTCCTTCCTTTCTTTTTTTCTTTCTAAGTATGGGCATATGTAGTGCAGTGTGCATGTGGAGGTCAGAAGACACCTCTGGAATCTGTGCTTTCCTTCCACCTTTACCTGGGTTCCAGAGATCAAACTCAGGTTACTAGACTTGTACAACAAGCACCTTTAAATGATGAGCCATCTCTCTGGCCGTCTGTTTTTAATGTGGTCACATGTATCAGTTTTGGTTGTTGCTGTAGAGGTTTTGAGTCATTGAAAAGGTTCTTTTCTGGGCTAGGCTCATGCTTCATCAGCAGAGCACACAACTGGAACTGAACCCAGGCTCTCTGGAAGAGCAGTTCTTAACTGCTGGGTTCTCTCTTCAGTCCCCAACTTTGTTAATTTTGTAAAAGGTTTTATTTCAGCGTTGCCTTTTTAAAAATTTAATCTACTAGAAGCTAATATTTAAGTAAAGAAATGGGGTTGGAAGGTTCTGAAATTGCTTGTTTACTTTATGTGGAAGTCAGAAGATAACTCTTTATAAATTGGTCCTCTCTTGCTACCTTGTGGTATCCAAAAATACCCTTACCTGCTGAGCCAACTCCTTAGAGTAAGCAACTGTCCCAGCAAGTCAGTATCCCTTCCCCAACTAACTTGCCATGGAGTATGTTCAACCCACTGATTCCTACATAAGCATATCCATCCACAACCTTTTCTACATACTATCTGCCATTTTGTATTAATCTTCCCTTTTCTTTTTATGTCTTTCAGACATTCTACATGCTATACTTAAAAATCTACCCTAAGATCCTTTAGATGATCATTCCTCTTTCCCCAAGATCAGCTAACTCTGAGGAGCATTCAGCAGTAGATTCTCTTCTCCTTTAATAACAAATCTCTAGTCCAAATAATACCCTAGGAAAGATTTATTTTTGGCAAAATTACTCTACTTCTAGTCTTCCTTGTTAAAAATATTGGCAAAGTCTAAAGAAAATAGCTGGGCAGTGATCCTAGTACTAGAGAGGCAGAGGCAGGAGAGTCTCTGAGTTTTAAGCCAACCTTGAAACAGTGAGTTCCAAAACAGCCAGGGATACACAGAGAAACCCTGTCTCAGAACTCCAAACCAAATCAAACCAAACGACAAAGTACATCAATCACAGGAGCTCAGTATGTTCAGAACTCTAAAGTTATTATGGTTTGTTCCAGAATAAAACACAGGAAGAAGAACAAAGAGACAGGACTGTGATTATTAGATCAGGAAGGTTTTGAGAGTGAAGGCGAATACATTTTATTTAATTTGTAAACAACAGGGTGTTACTATGTTACTAAATTCCTTACACTTTAATAGCTAAAGCTTAAGATTGACCAGAGAGTAGGTATAATGGATCAAAAATAGAAGTAAACTATGGGCAAAACAAAAATAAAAGGATTTTTTTTTTAAGTTTTTTCAAGACAGGGTTTCTCTGTGTAGCCCTGGCTGTCCTAGAATTCACTCTGTAGACCAGGCTGGCCTCGAACTCAGAAATCTACCTGCCTCTCTGCCTCCCAAGTGCTAGGATTAAAGGCGTGTGCCACCACTGCCCAGCTATAAAAGGGTCTTAAGAGAGAAATAATCAGGGCTTAAACTAGAGTGATTGAGATGAATAAAATAGAAGCATCATGGCAGATGGTAAGTCAAAGGATTTGGGTCCTTACACTTTAGAGAAATCAGGAACACAGAACAAAAGTACTACTATGGGGCATCCAGCATAAATTCTAGTAAGTGAGAAGTTTGCCAGGACAAAAGGAGATTCAACTTAAAGGCAAAGATAACTGAGTTTAGAACTGACTTGCTGAGTTCACTTGATGTCAGTGAAACACTCAGATAACTAAGACCAAGAAATACAGAAAACGCAGGCAGACACTCATTACAGTGTACAGGTAGCCTGGTGGTTAAAAGAACAAAGTGATTAGAAATGCAGAGACTGTCAAGAAGTAAGGTCTGAGTGAGTGCTTAGTAAGTGCAGGTAGTAAGAAATCAGAAATAGATGTCAAAAGCAGCAACAGAGGCCCTGCCTAGCATGTAGAACATCTTCAGTTCCATGGTTATTTAAAAAAAAAAAGACAGGAGCAACGTCAAGAAGAGGTATTTTTAGTTTGGAGTTGGGGTGACCTGGATACATATACACAATGCATAAAGGCAAACTACAAGTAACCAGTGTCAAGTAATACCTAAAGATTTGCTTGTGTGCCTACCTATTAAATAATGAGAGTACAAAAATAAAAGATTAGAAAGATTGTTCTGTGATATTCCGGAAGAGTAAATTAGTATAGTAGAACTAGAGACATAAATTAAAGAAAGCATATTTGTGTTCCATATTTGGAGTTATCTTTATCAACAGTACAGACATTTAATAAAGAAACTGTCTTACTATTAATGATAATTCACTTGATACTGAGACTCTCTAGCTGTGATCTTCAATTGGGCAGACATCTCTTTTCTCCCGCTCTGCTGTGGTACCAGGACTGAACCCAGTGCCTCCCCCACGCTAGGTTTTGCAACCTTTCCAATTCTTATGTTTGTGTGTTTAATGGTTTTTTTGTTTGTTTGTTTGTTCCTACAAAAGGACAAGATGTTCAGTGCACAGTGCAACGCTGACTAGAAGTAGTGACACTGGACAACCTCCTATCTCTCCTAAATAAAGGTCTTAGAACACTGCTTTTATTTGTGGATCTCCATTAAGGATCGCTAGGATTTTACGCAATTATCACTTATTTCAGTGGCTGTTCCTCTTTGCTCTTCACTCCACCTTGCACCAGACTTTTTACTTTAATTATGTACTCCATAATTTCAAAGGGCTGATAATTTGTCGAACTACATTTTTATTTGTGCTCCTGATATTTACTAATTCTAAACTGTCAATGGCCTGTTCATAGGTGCTTCTTTTTAAAATGTTTTCATTACATTTATTTATTGCCTGTGTGGAGACAGACGTATATGCTGCCATGCCATGTATATGGGGGGCGCAGAGGCCGAAGGGAAGAGTCTGTTCACATCTTCCACTCAGTTCAGACTTGATACCAAGTCCCTTTCCTTGACGAGCCACTGCCCTGGCCCCAAAGTTGCTTCTGTGAAGGACGACTTTCTTTTCTTTGACTGCTTTCAGGATTTCTCTTTGTTTTACTATGATCTGTCTGAATACAGACTTGTTTTTTCTTATATTGCTAGAAATTCAGTGCATTTCTTACATCTGTCAGCTGCTTCTTATTAGATCTGGAAAAATTTCACTCAGAACCCACTCTTCAAATATTAACTTTGCAATATTTTACTCTAGAGCACTGATTGACTATGTTAGACTTCCAACCCATCTCCCAATCTTCTTGTCGTCTCTGCTCTCTTCAGCATTTTCAATCTTTTTAACTGTAGGCTTAATTTGACATATTTCTTCAGCTTTATCTTCTAAGCAACCACTTATTCTTCACCTAAAAATAATCTGTTGTACTTTTCATATATTTGATACACAATAGTTTTCATCTCAAGAATGTCTATTTTTTTTCTAAATATATGAAGTCATTTTTATAGTTTCTCTTCATTTTAAAATGAATCAGCAATTGTTTTAAATTTGGTAACTGCCATATTCCCTGACATTTGAATTCCTGCTTAGTTATTAGTTTTTGTCTTTTCAGAATTTACTTTGAGGGAGCCAGTTGTGGTGGTGCACACTTAGCCCTAGCACTCTGGAGGCAAAGGCAGCTGGGCAACTTGAGTTCAAGGTCAGCCTGGTCTACACAGCAAGTTCCAGAGCATCCAGGGCTACACAGTGACCCCTGGCTTGTTCTGTTTAACTACCTTTAGGTATATATATTCAAGGAGAACTACTTAAGTCATAGATTATCCTGCTATAAGGCTTGGTTTAGATTATCCTGCTATAAGGCTTGGTTTAGATTACCCCGCTATAAGGCTTGGTTTAGATTATCCCGCTATAAGGCTTGGTTTAGATTATCCTGCTATAAGGCTTGGTTTTGACTCAGAATATATGTTTTCTTACATGCAATTCTGCTTAACTTTTAAAAACTATTCTTGGTTACTTTGAACAATGTACTAGCTTATTCCTTTGCTCCCCTTGCAGAGAGGATCCTAGTTCAGTTCCTAATACCCACCCAAGTGGGTAGAAGAAAATTACTGCATATTACTTCAGTTCCAGGGGATCCGATACAGGCTTCTGGCCTTGGTAAGCACTCATATACACATGGTACATGTCACGTGCATAACATTTCAGACTCATATACATAAAATTTAAAAAGAAAAATTATTAGTAGCAATTCCCTAATAAGGGCGGGCCTTTCTACAGAGGTGATTTATCTTTTCTTCCGCCAAATCTTGAAAGAGTACTATCTCTGAAACTAGGAACTATGATAAACAGCTTTTGAGCCACTAGACCACTCAGACCAAACACTATGCATTCAAACACACACACACACACACACACACACACACACACACACCCTCCAAACAACAAAAATGGCTCTAAAAGTCAGTATGAAGGAAAAAACTAGCCAGGCAATGGTAGCGCACGCCTTTAATCCCAGCACTTGGGAGGCAGAGGCAGGCGGATTTCTGAGTTCGAGGCCAGCCTGGTCTACAGAGTGAGTTCCAAGATAGCCAGGGCTACACAGAGAAACCCTGTCTCGAAAAACCAACCAACCAACCAAACAAACAAACAAAAAAACCAAAAAAACAAAATAAATAAAATAACATTCCTAGCAAGGTGGTAGCACATGCTTGTAATCCTAGCCCTCAAGAGGAAGGATTTAAGCTATATAGCACATAGTGGGTTTGAGGAAAGCTTGGGCTACAAGAGGCAGAGCCTAAAACAAACAAAGCCCAGTCCATCATTATAAAAACAGAAATCAATTTATCTGCTGTAAATCCTACTTCAAAGATAATTTAGCTAGATACAATTTTAAGAACTAGCAATATCTACTAATGCTAATTCTACTATGAATTACAAGAAAAATAAATTAGTAAGAAAATATGTTTAAAATGTACAGGTGACTATGATAAATGAGAGCTGCTTGTACTTATACAAATAATTCCTTTGGTTATTGACAGTTACAACTTTACACTGCCATGGAAAACATTTCAGTCACAAATACTGTGTAAGTGGTGCTGTCATCAATTCCGAGATTTTCTAAAGTGGAAAGAACTCTTTTGTATGTGTGCATAGGCCAAATTCAAGTATTACTCTCAGGCACCGTGCACACTTTTTCTCTGAGATAGAGTCGCTCATGTCCCAGAGTTTGCCAAATAGGCTAGGCTAGCTGACCAGTGAGTCTCAGGGATCCCCCTTTCTCTGCCTCTTCAGTTCTAGGACTGAATGCAAATAACCACACCTGGTTTTTACAAAAATATTTATTTTTAAATATGTATACGTGTCTAGATGTGTATGTACCTGAGTGAAGGTACCTTGCAGGCCAGAAGAGGGTGTCAAATCCCTTGGACCTAGAGTTATAGGTAGTTATAAGCTGCTTGGACATGATTGCTGGTAAATGAGCTTGGGTCCTTTGAAAAAGAGTTGTGTGTGTGTGTGTGTGTGTTTGTACACACTCGTGGGCTCACATTCATGTGTTTACATTGGTTTTGGGATCAAACTTAGGTCCTTGGGTCCTCAACTGACTAAGATATTCTATCAACCCAAGAACCTTTTCCAGGATGGGTAGGAAACTTACTTTTGTAAACAGCCTAGGTTGGTACAAAATCTAATATCTTCCTACCTAATTTTTCTCATTTTTTTGCTAAGATTACAGGTGTCACACACAGGCTTAGAATGGCAAGGAACACTTAATAAAAGTCTGAACCCCTTATAACACAAAATTTTCAATGGAGCAGAAAACACCAATCATTACAGAAGAACTTAAGAACTGCATAAATCAACACAATTCTGAGAACAAACTGGAAAACTACAGTTAAAGACAGAACTTTGGAGAAGAAAAACTAGCACATCCCAGATTAATGGTCACTCTTTGGATTAAGAGCATTCAGATCAGGTAACTACTTGGTGCACAAGGCTAGTGTCCTGAGTTAAACAGCTGGAACATACATAAAGGTATAAGGAGTCAACTCCATAAAGTTGCCCTCTGACCTCTGTGACCACACAGTGGAACACACACAGAGTTTAAAGATCTAAAAATAAAACTGCAATGAAATAAAATGCTCTCACACAGCACTGACGGAACAGCTACTCATTACATGAGACTGTTTAATCTGAAAATGACATAAATTTAGTACATCACTGCTGCCAGGCAAACTGAATGAACAGCAGCCTGCCACTGGGCAACAGAGAACACTTTCAACATCATAGAAAGTCTGACAGTGACTGACAAGTGTTAGTCTAGAGAAAGCTGATAAGACAAAACAAAACCCCAAACAAACTTGCAATGTGCTGAGTAAAATGATACAGGATGCCTTCTGTCAAGAGCAAAGCAAAGTCACCTAATTGGGCGGGTTTAGAAAGGGATTAAGAATACTTCCTACAATAGATGGTAGGTCACTGGAGCATAGGAGGTTTGGAGGGCAGAGAAGGGAGAGGTGGGATTTATATTTGGGGCAATAAGAAAAGTGTAAACAAAACCAAGTACAATCTGGAATGTTAAAAAAGTACAGAGTGGGAACTGCTTCACTGAACAGTGTCAAAGTCACTTCAAGCATAAGGACGCTGTTCTACATAGTCCAGGCTGGCCTTGAACTCAGAGAAATCCATCTGCAACTGCTTCCTGAATGCTGGGATTAAAGGCATGCATCACCATGCCCAGCACAGAAATTTTCTTTAAAAGAAAAATCAAGTCTCCAAATCTCTCAAAATTTTGCTAAAAGTCATGACAGAAGAGTTATAGATAACTCATGCAGTAATAATTCATGTTTTATTTGAGTCGAAATGAGAGTGACTCATACCAAGCGTTTAAATTGCCTTGTCAAGTTACATTTAACTGTGCAGACGCAACACCAAAGGTCAGGAAGCCTGCAGTGCTGTCCAGCTTCTCCTAAGTTAGCACTGCCCACCAACTTTACTATGTGTCGGCACTCCATCCTCCCCTGTGTGGCGCTAAATTCTAACTCTCACCTCTCTCCTGAAATGTCATGATCCTCTGGGATGAAACTTTCTACTCTACTAGAGACAAAAGCCTGACACAAGCCAAACAGATCCTGAGCAGATTCAGCTGTCACTGTCACTGCCCAGCAGCATTTATTGTCACATGCTCTGTGTCATTATTTTATCATAAAGTATTGAACTGAAAGCCATCCTTCCTACTTATACACTAAGCCTGTTTTCCTTCTGCCTTTACAGAAACACTGCTTCAGCAGTTCTTTTCTTTTCTGAAATATTTGGGGTTTTGTTCTAATGTGTCATTTCTAGCATCTTATAGCTTTAGGATTCTCATCATCAAAAAAAATTATGTTCGCTTGAGGCTAATATGGGAACACATGCAAACAGTTCCAACACCTAGGGTAATAAGGAAGATGATTATGAATCTGAAGTCATTTTGAATCATATAACAATTCTTTCTCTCGAAAACCTTTAAAAATTAATTAGGCGGAAGCACACTCCTTTGATTCCAGCACTCAGGAGGCAGAGGCAGACAGGAGTTTAAGGCCAGCCTCATCTACAGATTGAGTTCCAGGACAGACATGATAAAGAACAAAAAAATTAAATTTATTAAAATTAAAAACATAATTTCTTGATTCTATTTCCCTCACTTGTCATGATCCACTTCTTGATCTTAGCCCATTTTGTGCTATAACAAAATACTTGAGACTGAGTAATTTTAAGGTAAAAAGAGCTATTTGATTTATAATTCTCAATGATGGAGAGTATGGTACTCTAGTTGTGTCACAACTGTTGTAATACCCAAAAGGAGTGCAATAAGGTCTATTTCCCAGCTTTCTAATAGCAATTAGTTTATCTGGTTATTAAAGTGATCTATATTTCCACAGCCAGAACTACACATAGAAACCCTATCTCAAAAACAAAACAAAACAAACAAACCAAACCAAAACTCCTTTATTCTATTCCATGCCCGCTCCCCCCTTGCTGGAACTGAAACGATAGCTATTATACTTTTTCAGTCCAGGCCATATTATAAATGATGAATTGTCTATCAGCCTAAGTTCTCAAATGAATGTTTTTGAGATAGGGTAGCTCTGTGTAGTTCTGGCTGCCCTCTAGCTCACAGAGGTCTACCTGCATCTACTTCCCAAGTACTGGGATTAATTAAAAGCATGAGCCACCAATGCCCAGCTAGAATGGAGGCTATTTATATGTGCCACATCTAGAACTGGAACACATCATTTGTTTCCATAGTCTACTAGCTGGAACGCAATCCTTTGGTCATACCTACCTAACTACAAAGTAGAAATGCTAACTTGCTGTGTATAAAAAGGAAAATAAAATATGGCTATCATGAACAGTATTTGCCCCAGGGCCTCATTTCAACTCCAGAGTCACAAATCCAGTTACTTACTCAAACTCTTGACGGCATCTGCTATCTGCCTCTGACTTAGCATCCCATACAATGAACTCCTGACCTAAATTTTCTCTTTCCCATTGACATCTCCCCCCCGCCCCCCAGCACTTTACATTCAGTCTATCAACAAATCCAAGGGCTTAGGATGTAGCTCAGTGGTACATTGTACAAAGTCTTGGGTTAAATCACCAGCATTGTTGTTGGAGGCAGGGTAAAACACATCAGATTTGATCTACTTTCAAGCCATTCAAAATCTGACTCCTTTCTCTGCTCTCTTGATACTACTCTGTCCTCCATAGTTCTCTTACCTTGTCCCTTAGTGTCTATACTCTATATTGTAACCGAAGTGTTCCTATTAAGATGTGAGAAGAACTGGGGCCTGGTTGGCAAAGCACTTGCCAAGTTTAGATTGCCAATACCCATGTAAAAGACTGGCCATGATGAAAAGCTCCTTGTAATAGGATTCCTGACACTTGCTGGCTAGACAGTCTAGCCAAATGAGTAAGGTCAGGTTCACTAGGAGACCTTCTCTCAAAAAGATAAGGTGGACAGAAATTGAGGAAGACAACTGACATCAACTTCAGCTTCCACATGCATACATGAGCACACACATACACACACATACACATGTGCATACACACATGAACAAATAAACACACAAACCTGTGAGATCAGGTCACTCAGCTTTCCTTTTCCTTTAAAATGTTAAACTCCTTTACAACAGTCTTTGGCCATGCCCCAAGCCCTCTGGAATTTCATCTCCCACTAGCTTTCAATTCTTTTGAGTTACTCCAGCAACTCTGGCCTCTTACTACTTCTTAAATAAGCAAGGTACATTCTTCACACAAGTGTTAGTTCTACAGGAATGCCACCTTCTAAACCTGAGGTCTGCCTTGTTCTCCTTTGTTTTAAACCTCAGCCTACTTGAAATTTTCCACAGACCTTATTATCTTCAAACATACTATTTAATCTCCTTTTTGAAGCCAGGCATAATGGTGCATGTCTTTAGCCCCAGCACTCAAGCGGTTGAGGCAGGACTATCTCAAGTTCAAGGACGGCTTGGGTTCAGAGCTTTAGTTACTTAGTGAGACTCTAAACATTTTTTAAAAAGAGGGGTCTGGGGAGTGAGCTCAGTGGTTAAGAATTTCTGTTGCTCTTTTGTGTCTTGCAGAGACACAGTTTGATTCCCAGCACCCACACAAAAGCTAAGAATCATCCCTAACTCTAAGGATTCAACATATCTTTGGATCCCTATTAGCACCAGGCACATACATTGTGCACATACATACATGCAGGCAAAACACTCATACACATCAAATAAATCTAAAAAATTATTTATAAAGAAATACTTTCTTTTGTTTCTTGAATGGATTTTTGGTTTTGTTTTCATTTGTTTTTGAAACAGTCCCACGTAGTACTAGCTGGTTTCCAAGTGCCTAAAGTTGCCAAGGACAACCTTGAACACCTGATCCTCTTGTTTCCACCTCCTGAGCATCATAAATGATTACAGGTGTGTGCTACCACAGACAGACTACAAGTTGCCTTTTTTGTCTACTTATGGGTTATTTGTTCTCCCAACATGTACCTCTCTACCAGAAAATAAGCTACAAAAAGGGCACAGATTTTTGTTTTGAAATATATTCCCAAACTCATAAAATATTACCTTTCATATTGTAGACACTCAAGTGTTTGCTGAATATATGAATATCTATTACTGTTCTATAAAATAACTCAATGTAAAAGTCAGCAATGTAGTTTTAGGTGCCAGCAAAGCTAATAGTGACCATAGTTTTAAAAATGCCAAAGCAAAGTCATAAAAACATAGCTGGCCCTTGTACTATCACATTAATCTTATTATCCTTGAACTGTTTATACAATAAGTCAATAATATGTTGCTATTTTATGTTTCTTGGATTCAAAGGCAGTTTCAAGACAACATTAACAGAATATAGTCAACACCAAGTTTTAGATCGATCCTAAAGGACTGTCAAATTTTTATAACTAGAGCCTAAGTTGTCTGTTACTAGATTTCATTTAAAATAAATATATACAACAAAGATTTCTGGAAGAAATGTCTTAATTATATGTCGCTTTTGTCTTCCAAATCAGCAGAAAAAATACTAGTGACAGTTTTTACATAGTTATGACCTTGCTTTATTCTCATGGCAATCCTCTAAACCACATTTGGGCTAACAGAAGTTCAGCCTACAGGATAAGGAGGTGTGGGGGAAGATCAAGAGGCGCCAGCAAAGCTTGCTGAGTGAGTTATGTATTCATATAAAGAAATTTTGTTGCAATTGTGTAACTTTCTGCTAATATGAGAAGCCATGTGTAGGAAGAATCTATGGATGAAATATTAGGCAATCACTAAAAACCAACAGAAATAGGTACTTCCAACAGCCTAGAATACCCATGTAAGGACTCCTGAATTTTCTGAATTTTCATCTGTTTCCTACCTGATGTTCTGTGGAAGTAGAGTAATATGACGGGGGAATGAGGATGTGGGTACAGCTCATGGCAAACTGTGCATTTGACATACAAAAAGCCCTGGGTTCACCTTCATTCCTTCCCTCCTTCCCCCCACCCCTTACCCCACAAAGAAACAAAAGCTAAAATCAATTAGTTATTTGAATGTAATTAAAATAGTATTTTTGTTTTGCCTTGTTTGAAGCAGGGTCAATATATATAGAGAGAGCCTTGGCTGTTCTGGAACTTATTGTATAGACAAGGATGGCCTTAAACTTACAGAGATCTGCCTGTCCTGACTCATGAGAACTGAAATTAAAGGTATGCACCATCATACCCAGCAAAATAGTACTTTTAACAACAACACCAAAAAGTTATAAAAACAACTATTTGGCATTCATAGAAAATAGGATATTTTTAAGTGAATATTAAATTCCTTATACATTATCAGACGTTCTACTATCAAGAACTCCTTAAAGTAACTCTGGGGCTGGGGAGAGGGCTCAATAACAGGTAAAAATTCTTTCTGTCAATCTCGAGGACCTGAGTTTGGATTCCCAGCATCTGCCAAAGCTGGAGGGCAGGAGACAAAAGGACCCCAAGGGCTTGCTGGTCAGCCAGTATAGCGCTGGAGTTACTGGAATACCATCATACTATGGTACATCTTCCCCAGAAGTGCTATCAGGAACTATAGCTGCATAGAAAATGAGGTTTTATTTGATATTACTAAGCTTCCAGAAGAAATAAAGCTAACTGAGCTCAGAACAAGTTTTACATTCTGTATAAGGACATTTGCAGGGCCCAGGAAGGAGTGTAAACTTACTGGGCATCAATTTCTTGATATTAGATACACAGTCAATAGTCTTGATATTGGAAGTAACACCAATTATTTATTTATTTATTTATTTACTAACTAAAAATCAAGAGAGAGCAAGGTGGTGGTAATGCACATCTTTAATCCTACCACTTGGGAGGCAGAGGCAGGAGGATCTCTGAGTTTAAGGCCAGCCTGGTCTACAGAGCAAGTTCCAGGATAGCCAGAATTACACAGAGAACCTCTGTCTCAAATAAATAAATAAATAAATAAATAAATAAATATCAAGAGAAAACACAGAAAGCAAAATAACAATAGAGGGAGAAACAACTGCCTCAAGTTAGGTATATAGACTGTGTTAAGTTGCTCAAGACTACCATGGCTCATTAAGTATGCTAGCAAATTGGTTAGTCAAGACTGAAAAAAAAAAACCAAAACCAAAAAATCTGCCTTTTAGAGTCAACTCGTCCACAGACTGTTTAAAGAAAGACTGTGTGAGCCAATGAGGATGCATGCTTTGTTATATTAACATGAAGTTATCTCTAGCACCATGGCAAAGAAAGCGCAGCATGACCTCAAAAACGAGAAAAGCTCCCCAACAGGCCCACTTCTTCTGAATTCAGAAGTTCTATAACTATTTATAATTGGGCTAGGCAAGAGGGAAGAATAAGGGGCTGCAAACGATTTAACTTCTGAGGAAGACAAAATCTAGCAAGAGCTGCTGACAAAAAGGCTTATCCTAATAGGAATTTGACACAGGAATCCAGGAATAGGAGCAAACAAGATTTCTAAGACGAAGGGGATGATGACTAGAAGTTCACAAAGTACTCATTTAAATCAATATTAAGTTGTCAACGAAACAAAACGCATCTCTGCAGCTCTAAGGGAGAAAGCAAGTTTATGATTGGAGATAAAGGGGAAAGAGGAATGAGCCCACGCTCCATTGTGTGACTTGGTAGGTAACAAGCCTTAGAAAACACCAAAGCACTGTGAAAACAACACGGACTTTCTTCTTTGTCACTCCAGAACATGGCTTTTCAGCTGCCATTAGACTATTCGTCCTGATCAGTAAAATGGGGGAAAGAAAAACAAGCAAAGTCTGATTGCTCTAGTCTGCTGAACTACTGTAATTTTTCTGGCCTCCAAACACAATTAAATCAAATCTTCAATTACATTTAAGACATTCCATAATTCAACTATCCAGTCCAACATTCCTTTTGGTCTACTTACAATAGATTGCCAGCATATATAAACAACTGATACAATTTTTTTTTTTCAAATAAAAGGGTGAATGGATGCCTAAAGGAAGGTGTTAAGTCAGGAAAAAGAAATAGGTTCAGAAAGGGAGGAACACAGACATATTGAAGACAGCCACTTTATAATTTCCCCCTCCAAAGGAAATCTTTGCATATACCCAGGCAAGTATTCATAGCATCAGCTAAAACTTACTGCACACACACACACACCTTCCTACCTTAGTGAGAATACCACTTTTCAGAGGTATGATACAACCTAACCTGGCAGGGTTCACAAAGATGTATTTTATTACAGTGGGCTTCATTATAAAGTAGATCCCATCCTAGAATATTCCCTAGCCAGTGCATTATTATAATTATACAGCTTAGTCAAGACTGGCTAAGAGATCTTGAAAGCAGAAAATAATACAATTCTAATTGCATTACAGTTTTAAGAAACTCTCTTCTCTAAAAACACATCATGAAAGGAACAGGTAATAAATATCACACCCCAGTATCACACATTTTAAATAATACATGTATTTATTATTAACCATCTGACAATATACCATGTACCATGTCATACCATAAGGTCACAAAAAAAAGTACCATCAAGGAAATATAAATAGAATTAAATGCTTAATAGCAAGATTATAAGATATAAACATTTAGTAAATTCTTGTTATTTATCAGAATATTTTATTTTTGGAACCTATACAATAATATAAAAATGGACCACGAAATCTGTTCATTCTCTAATATAATTTTACATACAAATGTCTACATTCTACATTGAAGATGCTTGATAACAGCAATTAAAAAAATAATAACCTAATGTCCAAAAAACTTATCAGTTAAATCATACTTTTTCTAGGGACACATAAATTTTGTTGTACTATCATTTCAAAGGTCACAAATCTATATGTAAAATATTGCACAAGCATTTAAAAAGACTAGCTGTAATACATGCAAATATTTATAGCAATTAAACATTGTAGGCACTTTTTGTACTTTTTTCCTCTAATTTTTCAGTAATGGATATGTTTTCCTTTTGTAATTAGTTTTTGGTGCAGCTGAAATTTCTCTTTGACAAACTTTTTAAAACTTAGGTAAGAATAAAATTTATAATAAAATGTCATTATACACATCCACAATTTTTTATCTTTCCATCTACTTAATAATTAATTAAGATATTCCTTTAAGTTCATATAAAAAGACAGTTCATTAGAAGACCACAGGATACTTCGGTTTCCTCTGAATTGACATTAACTTTAAACTTGGTTATAGGGCACATGTCAGTAAGGCCAGCACTTAGGAAGTAGTGGCAGAAGGAGCAGGACTTTTAACTACAGCCTCAGTCACATACTAAGTTTCTGACAATCCTGGGCTTCATGATACTGCTTCCTGGAAGGATTTATTTTGTTATGTATATTTGTCATCTTTTTTCTTTTGATCATCACCAAATATTAAACCCTGGGAAGGGGCAATGGGAAACATCTGCTTTTAACTAAATAAATTAAGAATACAGTTTCAGGATATACAAATACGCCTTCAGTTATTGGTGATTTAATTTAACTTCATCTAGCCTCGAGATTCTCAAGCATTGCCTAGAAAGTGTCAAAACAGAAAGTTAGAGCCCTAATACTACTTCAGAAAGAAGAGAATGGGGGTGGGGGAGAGAAGGTAAGAGATCCAAATGCTCTAGCTCCCAAGTAAATAACAAACTCTTCCAAACAGAAATGCAAACTGTCCTAACAAGTCAGTGTCATATCTGAGAATTACCGTTGTATAATTCCATCCATTAACTTGCGCATACTTCGATGCTAGTCCTCACACATCTAGACAGTTCAAGACAACGCACTGCAGAGTAAAGACCGAGACACCTGTGTCTAGTAAGACAAAGGCATATCCGATTCCTGGAGAAAATAGACAGCAGATGTGACCCCTAGCATTTCTCCATTAAAAACAATGTATCCTAAAAATAAATTTCCATGTCAACGGAACAAAGTTGTTTATAAATAAGAAGGAATGTGGAGGTGTGGGGAAGACAAGAGGAAGCTTCAGCAAGTGAAGTACCAAAAGCCAGGAAACAAGACAGAATGAATGGTAAGGAGGGATAAGGGAAACAGACTGAACTAGGAAACGGATGAAGGGAAGAGCCTTATCCTTAGAATCAAAGAAGCTGGGGTGGGGGGAGGGGGCCGGATAAAGAAATGCAAGTGGAAACTGACCTGAGCATGGATTCAAATGAAAAGAAATAAGAAATAAAAAAAAATGTGAAAAATCCGGGGCAGCTCAAATGATGCTACTGAACACATTCTGGGTATAGATGGCATCCAAAGGTAGAAAACGAACATTACTGTGAACAAACTGCTAATGAGATATCGAGAGTCGTGGATGAATTTCCCAAGTAAATATAATGAAGCAGGAAAAAGAACATTGCAGAGACAAGAGGTAGTGTGAGAACTGCGAAACTTAAGCAGCAGGTTTATCTTTAAGCAAAATCAACAAAATTAAGTCACTCTAGTCAATTGTTTGTAAAATACGGTATTGTTCATGTGCTACAATGCCCAAGTAGTAAACATAGTAAGTTTTACATACAGAGAAAAGAGAATAAATTAAGTAATTTGACAATGTAGTAAGTTGAATGATGCAAGGAAAGGCTAACAAAAGCCAAGTACTAAAGACAGGTAAACACGAAAGAGGAAAAAAAAAAAAATGGGACGAAAATGGGAGCGACGCAGCTCAATTAAAGCCACTCAAAATAAAAACCCCACGAAGGATATCAATTGAGGCGTGAATGTTCACTGAAAGACTAACCGAAATCGCCAGCAGTGCCAGCCAGGGAGCAAAGGGCCAAGTGAGACCTGATGGAATCTTGACAGCTTGGGGGTTCAGGGAGTGAGTAGCTTCCAAAGTGTCCAAAAGGATTTATGAAGACAACTGATTACGAGGTAAGGGAGCAGTGGAATGAAGCAGAGGCCCTCAAGAGGACTAGGGCAAGAGAAGTGCAGAAATGCTCTTTAGTGGAAGCTAAGGTTAGGAGCCAGTCGGTACAGTTGGGAAATGAGCGGGGTGGTGGATGAGGATAGAGGTTACGGGTCAACAAGGAAGCACTGACAAACATTATTATTCGGGGATCGGAGACCAGGATGGGAAAAGCTTCGGAATAGTACATTTGGGGGGGTTAAAAAAGTAAAGACTACGCCAAAATCATCCCCTGGGCAAAACCGGTCAAAAGAAAAACCCCCCCCCCCCCAAACAAGTAGCAAAGTGGGAAGGGGACAAGGGCCTACAATGGGAAGATAGTGAGGAGAGTGGAGAGAGATGCGCTCCGTCATCCCTACGAGCAGGGAGTAATCACACACGGCGGTTACTAGGGCTAAGGGGATCGAGGGGTACTGCCCTGGCCACTAAGCTCCATCCTCGACGCCGTCCCTGCCGGCTAGCAAAAAGGAAAACATCTCAGGGATGCAGGGCTGGAAGCCTCAGCCAGGCGTGACCTTCTCCACCAACCCAGAGTTTCGCCCCCTACGGAAAGGCTCCAGCTCTGCCCCCGCTGCTCCAACCCCATCTGGGTGGGGGCCGGGGAACCCCCCTGGGCCATCGTGTATGTTTACGTAGCGAGAAGCCACAAGACAGAGGGGGACACTCGGCCGATAATCACCTCCCCGCCGGCTGCCAAGCACTGCCGGGGCTCCCTCCGCTGCCTCGGTCCCTCACATAAACACTGGCCCGCCGAGCCCCCGACGCGCGAGCACTGGGGGATGGCGCCGCCACTCACCTCTTCAGGAATGGCCGGGTCCGCAGCTGAAGAGGCCGCGGCGCCAGCGCCGGCCTCGGGCTCCATGTCGCCATTGAACAGAGCCTGGCCCTGCTCCGCGCCGCCGCCGCCACCGCCGC